>NW_027187302.1:1046113-1165401 GCF_028583685.1 Petaurus breviceps papuanus
GACAGAGAGAGACAGAGACAGAGAGAGACAGAGAGACAGAGAGACAGAGAGAGACAGAGAGAGACAGAGAGAGAAGGGTTTGAATGCGAATGCGGAGAGTTGTAGGTAATGAGACGTCAGACTTATAGGCAAGAAGAAAGTACTGGCCAGGAGGACGGTGTGACCCTGGGCAAGTAACTTCATTTCTCTTGACTGATGCCTTTCGACGTTGTAACTACGGAATTGTAGAAAGATTCAGTTTATTTTAGCAAGTAATTATTAAGGGTCTATTATCTTCTTGGCACTGGACTTATGTGCTGGGGGTACAAAAACCTAGCAGTCCCACTCCTTTAAGGAGCCAGCATTGTCCTGGGGGCAATACTACACATTCACCAATACATGAATACAAACACCTAACAAAGCATTAAGTTGGGTTGCCAGCTGCAATGAGGAGGGGCGCTAAAAATGCCTGATCCGTAGTATCGAAGGATTCTAAGAGTCAGCAGGTAAAAAAGGAGAACATTTTAGGTATGGGGGAGGGCAGAGGTAAAGGCACGGAGGCGGGAGATGGAACAGCAAATAAGCAAGTTAGGGCGAGGCGTAAAGTGCGTGAGGGGGAGGAGAAATGCTGCGATTTGCGTCATTGGAAGGAATTCGCACATTGACGAAATCACAGATCATTGACATAGGAGGGTCAGGACCCAAGTGACTATTAAAGTCACGATCCTGTTGTCCCATTAGCCCCTACCCTATATTGGGCATCTCTACCATCCCTGAGATTCCACTTGGTAGAACCTCTGCTACTGGGATCCGATGCTTGTTTTCCTTGAAATAGATTTAGATTTGGTTCTAGAGAGGGATCTGCAGCGGCTTCCAGAGCTCGGTAGGCGGGGCTGAATATACAGTGGAGACGATCCATTCTACCGGCTTCTCCATGAAGTGAGTAATTTGGTTCCTTTTCATTTAAATCTTAGGTGTGTGATATGCCTGCAATGACAGAAACCCCCGGAAAACTTTCCCAGTATAAACATCCAGTCAGGTGAGTGGCATGTCTTACCTCCTCTAATTACTCTTTCACCCACCCAAGGAGAGCAGTCGGAAGGAATTGCACGATTGACTTGGTTGGCTGGGTGTCAGATGGTCCAGGACCTCCTTCCTTCTTTAAGCTATTCTGTGTTACTGTTTGCAGGTTCATTTTTTTGGTCCTCTACCAAAATGTAGGAATATGATAGTTCCCTGTCCCCACCTAAAGAATTGTTATACCTATTACGTCATAAATTCTTGGGAAATATTTTATCATAAAGGGAAGCATTAGGGAGAATCTCAGATGCAGAGAAGCTCAGCAGTGTCACCTTGCATCTTGCAGATGTTTTAGAAGCCTGCAGGATGTAAATGAAGTTGGCGTCATTCAAGTAGCGCTTTTTCATTTCTGTTGAAAATGAATAAGAGGAATGAAACTACGTGAGATGACAGTTTCAAAGCTGGTAATTTAACTAGGACGGTGGGATGATATCCTTAGGAATTAGACTAAGAAAGACCCTAGAGATTATGGTCATTTGTCATTTTATAGTCAGAAAGGTTGTGTGGTCCAGGGAAGATCCCTGGAATGAAAGCATTTTCACAGTTCTGTGATTTTTGGGTTAGTCACTGCTGCCAACGAAATGCAAAGATCATCATTCTGGCCTTTGTATATTTCACGGAGTTATATATAGAGCTCTGAGGTAATATTTCTAGTAAGCATATTGATTCACACACAAAGTTAACACGTTGGAGAGTGAGGTGTTCCACATAAATGAATTTTCCATATAACCAAAGCCTACACGGTTAGGCAATAACTTAGAGCTGTAACAGTTTAAATGGAAATACATATCTATATATGTATATATGTGTGTATACATAAATATATACACAATACATATGTGTGTATAATGCATACTTTAAAAATGAGATTATGTGTATGTTTGTAGAATAATTTAATTGGTATAGGGTTCTTCAGATGAGGAAATTCCCTCTACCAATGTTGATCTTCTGCAACTGTTTTGCAACTGACTATTTTACAAAGTTGCCTAGGGGCTTGAGAGATTTAATGTCTTATTCCTAGTTGCAAAAGCCTTTATATTTTTGCAGCTAGACAGAGTCCACTGAACATAATTAACCTTTCATTGTCCTTTAATTTTAATGCAGTGATGCTCTCAAGGGTATAAGGTGCTGTATATAGTGGATTTTCTCTCATAGTAAAAGGTTTATAGTTAATGATTCAGCAGGTTCAGCTGTATGTCAGCTTTCAGTTTTTTATTATTTCTGCCTCTGGAAGTGCCATTCCCCATATGTGCTTCTAATTTGCTAAAAATTAGGGGAAACTGGGTAACAAGGTTATACACACAAGTCTAATCTCCACCCCTTTCTCCAGTTTTTTTTTTTTTCTGGCCTAAAATGCCTTTAGCCTTTCCTTTGAGTGAAATGAGTGGGCCTTATAGCCAATTTAACTCTGAGGCCTTTTTCTTTCTTTTGTGTGTGGATGTGTGTTTAAAATGATTAACACTGGACATTAATATAATCAATTAAACTTGTATACTATTTACATTTAAATTGCTTAATTTCAATGCATAAAGCAGCATGACCATATTTTTAGTCACTCTAAATCCCCAGTAGAGTTTTGTCTATTCATTCTTACTCAGTTTTCCTCTGAAATGTTTGTGAATATTGCATACATCCTTTTTCTCATTCTGCTTTTTTCGTTTTATACCATTTCCTATAAAAGCTTCCAGGTTTCTTTGTAAACCTCATATGTGTTGCCCTTAATGTATCATAGTATTCCATTGCATTGATGTACCTCTATTTATTTAACTGTTCCCCTATTATTGGACATTTGTGCTGTTTCTTTTCTTTTTCTTTTCTTTTCTCCCTTCCTTCCTTTCTTGACAATTATATATGCTGTTGTGGAAATCTTTGTACATATAGCTTCCTTTTCAGTTTTGGTTTTGATAGCATTTTCCAGGGACATTCCCCACGGTGAAATTGTTGGATCAAAGGATATAATTATTTTTGTGACTTTTACTATGTACTAAAGAGATTATTTTTTAAATGTTCCTGTAAGTTTGCAATTCCACCAACAATGGATAGGTTGTACCTGTTTGTACACAACTTGCCAGCATAGTGTTTCATTGCTTTTAATATGCTTTTTGTTCATTTGGTGGATGTAAAGTGGTACACCCTCTGAGGCCTTTTTCATTTTTAGGTTCAGGGCAATGTTCTGGAAAACTGAGGCTGTTGGAATTCTGATATCTGGATAAATGTGTATAATCAAATATTGGAATTGAGAAGTGTCCTGTCATTTTTCCTTTGATTTTGATTTTGAAAGATGATGTTGCAGTCTCAATCTAGATTGAGGGGTACAAGGTTCAAATTACAAGATTACTATGGAAAATAACCTTATTACTTTCATATTTTGGTTAGGGCATGACAGCTTACCATGTTGTTATCTGTGCTTAATTCACTTCTAACTAGAATATGAAACTTTTTGAAGTTCAGAATCATCTTATTTTAAGAATATGATTCCTGATTCATAGAGCTTTGTGCTGGGGGGCTTGAGTTAGTAGAAATACTTCCAGAGGAGGTTTTGGGCAAAATTTAAATAATTTTAAGCTGCATAATTTAGTGATATGGCTTCTAGTAAGCTAACTCTACAAGGGAAGGGGGATAAAGGCAAATTTATAGACTTTGGTATAGGGCTAGACAAGAGAATTTTATGAAAATCTGAATGTTTGCAGACTTTTTCTTCAACTTAATTCAATATGTTTTTCCTCCATCAAAATGGTCATTTTGTTACAATCACAAAATGGATTCCAGGAGGACAGAAAAAATACCAAAAACAGTTCTATTAGAAAAAAAATGCAGTGAAGATTGTTTTTAACAGAATGTTCCCCCTTTAAGTGTATATTTTCTTATTCAGATTTTTTAAAGCCAGTAATGCTAATATAGATAACATTCCTTTTAAAATCAGTGGGATTTTTTTCACACTGTTAAATTCTGCGTTATATAGTCAATCTACCTCTTTTGAAACCTTATCTTTACTTAAAATATTACCAGTACAGTATGTTGATGTTACCTTGGAAAAGAATAAAAATGTATTAAATCTGTGAAATGGATAATAAAATTTAAAAATTAATATTAAATAAATTCAGAGATTATAATTAGTTATTCACACAACCTATTTCACCCACAAAATTATGCTGCTGAGAAAATTTCATATACAGCAAACCCAATCTGAACTGTGAGCAACAGTGATTATTTTAAGGGATGGGAAGTAGTACTACCTTTTAATCTAATTATTAATGCTTTTAAAAACAAAATTTTGTTTTTTATTTTTAGTCTGACTATCTTACAGTCTCTATGATCATATTTGCTGATCATAGGCATGGCATATCAGGCAATATTTATTAATTTCAAGCAAGGTTCAGATGTAAATGGTCTTTGTGCAGAATTTGTAATATTTCAACCTGCTGTTATCAGAACTCAAAGTCTTGAGTCAGGTTAAATTGTTTTTCAAACTATTTAGAAATTAGGAAATAAAATTATTTCTAGTAAGTATAAATATATCCATTGTGGCGGAAGTGACACAAATCCTGCACCATTGATTCAAGTGAAAATGTAGACCTTATACTTCTGTGAAAAGAAGGCAATATTGGTCAGTCCTTTAAGTATGTGCATTTTCAACTTAGAACCTTGTTTAGGGTGGGATGGAGTGGTAAAAAAAATATCAGTTAGTAAGATATGTTGAAATTTTATCATATGAAAGCTAGGATACTAATACTAACCTCATGAAACCGTACAAAGGGCATCTATCAACTTTTGGATCAGTGGAAACTTGGGGCATCAATGGGAGAATTTCATGACTATAAGGATTCTGAAAACAAATGTATATGAAGAATAAAGCATGCTATGTTGTTCGCTTGTTTCAGACTATTTTGGCCCAAATCAAAATGTTATGATTTCTTGTATCAAGAAGCAGAATCTCTTCTGAAAAATTTTCCAATTCAAGCTACAATTTCATTTTATGAAGATTCTGATAGTGAAGATGAGGAGGAGGAGGAGGAGGAGCTGATACAGGATTCAGGAAATGAATTGGATTGATTCTTTTTGAAGGAATTCAAAGTTTATAGCATTAAAATTTCAATGTACAAATGTATCATAGTGTTTTTAAAATATAATTTATTTGTGTGTAAGTTATTAATAAAATGTTAAAATATTTTGCAATTGATAGGGTAGTTTGGCCTTTGTCATGCTTCCCTACTCCTAATTATAATGCTAGCACCTTATCAGAAACAAGTATATTTCTTTTCATTGCATTTTTTTTATCATTTTTAATTTTTAAAACTTAAGTTGTGACAATTTGGGTTTTTTTTATTAAAAGTTTTGAGAGAGAAACTATAGCATAGTAGATAGAGAGCCAGCTTTGTGGTCAAGAAAGAGGAAATTCCTGTTTTCCCAACATGATACACTGGATAAAACTCAGACTTTGGAATCAGATGACTTGGGTTCAAATCCTACCTCTGATACTTACTACCTGTCTGACTTCAAACAAGTCACTCCCTGGGCCTCAGTTTCTTCATCTGAAAAATGAAGATATTGGACTGGTTGGCTTCTGAGGTTCCTTCTACCTACAGATTTATTATTCTAAAGGTCTTTGCTACATACTTGTTATATGATCATGAGCATATCACTGATCTTTCTGTCCTGGGCAATCAAGACTATAAATTACACAAGAATCCACACTGGGAGTTCCCTGTGTGGATGAAATCACAGGTCTAGACTCTCCCATTACATTTCTTTATATTCCATAATTCTAGAAAAGGGTTCCAATATCCAAGTCATCATCAATCTTTGTATCCCCACTGCCTACCACTATGCTTTGCACATAAAGGCACTGAATAAGTATTTCATGAATAAATGAGTGAATCAAGGGATAAATATTTAAATTTTAAATTTGAATCTTACATCATCTGGTATTTCCTTCTAGCCTTTATAGAATTTTCCAGATGTCAGCAGAAATATAATTAGGTACTTCATTACTCCTTTAAAAGTTTCATGATTTAATGGTAGCTAGGTGGTACAATAAATAGATTACTGGCCCCAGAGTCAGGAGGACCTGAGTTCAAATCTGGCCTCAGACACTTGACTAATTAACTAGCTGGTGACTTTGGGCAAGTCACTTAACCCCAATTGCCTTCCCTTCCCCCCTCCAAAAAAAAATTTCATGATTTAATCAGTATGTATACTCCGTCTAGCCAGTGCTAACTTAATACATGCTCCAATGACTTAATTAATTAGATTATAAAGTTACCAAACATATTTGGTATTACGAGAAACATTCTTTCAAGTAATAGAATAGCTGAGACATGGGACCTGGTATGGATTTAAAAAAAAAACATTGACAAAAGATGATACAAATTTCATTTTATATAATCAACTTTAAAATAACCAAACCTGCAATAGTCCAAATATTTTAAAAATAAATCCACAATAGTTGCTTTTTCTTGTTTCAGTATCTAAAGAGTTGAAATGTCCTCTCTCCCTCCTCTTTCTCTTGCTATAATAAATCCACAATAATTGCATTATTTCATAACACATTATATATGACATAACAAACTGCTTTCTTAGTTATGTTTATTTTCTTTATACTTCCATGTATGTATATATGTGTGTATGTCTATCTATATACACACCCATCCACCAACTAAAACACACACACAGAAAGAGAATGAGTTTATTTTAACTTCAGACATTGAAAAGAAAAAATGTAATTATTATGAATTTCATATACATATAATTATGATTTTAAAAAATATTCACTTACAGACTGGCACAGAAATGCCATTGTTCTATCTTAGCATAGGGACAAGTGAAAACCTGCACCTGAGAGTATGATGAGCATTCACAAAAGCATACCTGATAGAATCTTTTGAACAAATTCAGCTTCATCATTCAGCTCCTGCTGTGTACCAGGCACATAGGAATACAAAGTTGAAAAATGATGCTACACACACCATATGCACACATACACACATTGTTTGCCTTATTTTTAGGATAATAACTGTTATTCCTGACAAATAACATGTACACCAGAACTTTAATGGCACTCCTTAAGATTTTGGTTCCACCTGAGGTATTGAAGCCTAAAGGGAGGTAAAGACAAGTTTCAAGCTCAGTCCATGCTCTAAAGTCCAGAACCTGACAAAAGGTAGAAAGGGGGTCTCAAGGAATCACAAGGCATTAGATGTCATTGAGCTCCTTGAGAGCAGGAACTGTCTTTTGCCTCTTTCTGTATTTTCAGTGCTTAACACAGAGCCTGGCACATAGTAGGTACTTAATAAATGTTCATTGACTGATTGACTTTTCTAAGATTTGGAGCTACTTTTCTTTCTTTAATTTTTTCTACCTTTCTGTGTTCTATTCTTAGGGTTGAAGTCTGAGTGATGTATAGAAAAGCAACAAAGGATCACAAATCTGAGTTCTAGATAGTTAGACATGGGCATTCTTAGTTATGTGGGTTGCCAGATTGATGCACTGTTTCTCCTTTCTGGTTGGGGAAAAAATCCAGAAATTCCTGGGAATCAGACTGCAGGGTTAAAGAAGGAGTTGATTGGGGGGGGGGCAGTTAGAATAGATAATAATTGAGAATGTAAATCCCATATCTATGATTTCTTCTGTGTAGGGACACCTTCTCCATCTCCCCCCCGCCCCACTTCCCTACCACTGATACAGATTAGTAACTATTAGTTGCCCGAAGGAATTAAGAAAGAGGTTAAGTGACTGAACTAAGGTCACAAATTTGCTGGATGTCAGAGGTCAGATATGAGCCTAGATCTTCCAGGTCATGAGACTGGCATTACTAGACAAGGCTCCTTTTTAAATATTTAAAATAGTGTTTAGAAATACTAGTGTCTCAAACCTCACATGAGGGATTTGGATGTGTATGGAGAATTTCTTTTTAATGAATGAAAGAAAGAGCATTGGATCCAGAATTGGAGAATCTGGATTTAAGTCCTGACTTTGTCATTTATGACCTATGTGACCTTCAACAAGTCAGTTACCCTTTCTGGGAATCATCTGTAAAATGAGTAAGTTGGACTGGATGGCCTCAGTGGTCCCTTACAGCTTTAAAATTCTGTGATCCTGTTTGTAAATGATTGTAAACTTCTAGAGGGTAAGTTCTATGCCTCCTCTGTAAAATGTTATTTCCATAGTAATACTAATGATAGCATTTACCACCCAAGGTTGTTGTGAGGATCGAACGATATAATAATTGCCAAGCACTTAACATAATGCTTAACACATAGCAAATTCTCTATATAAATGTTAGCTTTAATTATCACCATCATCATCTGTAAAATGGGAATAATAATAGCAGCTTCCTCCCTGGGCTGTTGTGAGGATCAAATGAAATAATTGTAAAGAGTGCACAGTACCTGGCACATTGTAAGCGCTATATAATTGTCGTCGTTATTATTATTTTTTACTTGCAGGAAAATGCTTCTGAAGATTATTCATTGTTTGAAAACTGCCTGGTCATAGACGCTTAAGAAATGCTTTTAGGTTAATTGATAAGGACGGGAATGGATGCTGTTCTGGAGGATGGCTAGTGCTTAGAGGGAAAGGTAGGACTGCAGCTGTAGGTGAAAGACATTCTGTCAGCACCAGAAACTGGGACAGCTTCCACTGTACTCATTGGCGGGGCTCTGCGCAAAGTCGCTGTCTCTGGATTTCGGTGCTGAGGTTGGATTCTATTCAGGAGACGTCAGCCTGAACTTCAGCTTGAGAGCATGCGCAGTTCGCGCCCTGGCTCCACCCTCCCTTAGCAGCTGTCCCGTTTTCCCCTCCCCAAGCCCTCCCTTCTGCTCATGCGTCTCAGCTCCGCCCGCGGAGGCTGCGGCGGTGGCGGCGACGTGCTGCGTCATGGTGCGCTCCTCACCTGGAGACGCTCTGACGACCCCGGAAGTGGGCCGGGGGCTTGGCCGCTGCCCGGCCGCTGAGCCGGAGCAGTGACGGAGAGGGCCGGGCGAGGCCCAGCTGATTGCAGTTCTCCCGGGCAGAGCCCGCACCGCTATTCCCAGGATGCTGAACGTTCCTTCCCAGGCTTTCCCCGCCCCCGGCTCGCAGCAGCGCGCCGCCTCCGGGGGGCGCAGTAAGGTAAGGCCGGGGAAGGCCGGCACCCTGCCCCGCTCCTGCGGCCCCTCCCGGGCGCGGCCTGCTGCTGCGCTTCCTTCTCGAGGCCCCGTCCTCTGTGTGGCTGGGGCTCCTGCCTGCCCTTGGTCGCTCTCTCGCAAGTTCTCCCTCCTTTTCTTCACCGCCCCCAGGCCCCTTTCTCCCTTCGGCAACCAGGGCCAACTGACCTTTCTGAAGGGGCCACTCCGGCATCGGCGTCGGGCTGCAGATCTAGACCGAGGGCTGGTTGAGAGCAGGGACTGCCTTTTGCCATTTTTTTTTATTCCCAGCG
This sequence comes from Petaurus breviceps papuanus, assembly GCF_028583685.1. Taxonomy (NCBI): domain Eukaryota; kingdom Metazoa; phylum Chordata; class Mammalia; order Diprotodontia; family Petauridae; genus Petaurus; species Petaurus breviceps. Next base: position 1,055,589 of record NW_027187302.1, read on the forward strand.
ATTAGCACAGAGCCTGGCACATAGTAGGCACTTAAAAATGTTTACCGAAGGGGCAGCGAGGTGGCACGGTGAATACACCCTGGAGTCAGAGGACCCGGGTTCAAGTGCGGCCTCAGACACCAGACACGTGCTAGTCGTGTGACCTTAGGCAAGTCACTTAACCTCAACTGCCCTGCCTGCCCCCCCCCCCCCCCCAATGTTTATTGCTTGCTTAATTGATGGATAGGATCCAGGCTCTATTGTCAAAGACCTTATGAGCATAGGGAGGTTTTAGTGGGGGAGTAGGGGAAGGTGGAAAAATAAGGGCTTAACCACAGAATGTGTGAACAGGGTAAAGAAGAGGTTCCGGGAACATGCAAGAAAACCTTCGGACACTTTCAGGTTAAATTGTCAGTACCTGAGTGGGGTTTTGGAGGAAGAGGAGATTGCGGAGGAAGGTAGGAGTGGCAGTGCATTGACTGTTTTCCTCCCATCCCAGGTTCTTGGGATCATGGATCATAGAACAGTGCTTAACAAACCTTAAAGTGCTGTATTGTAAAGCTGTTAATAATAGCCAACATTTATTTTTATGTATTACTCACTGGAATTTGGATTCAGTCAAAGAGCCACACTTAAGGACCTAGAGGGTCACACAAGGCCTGGAGGCAGCAGATTCCCCACCCCTGATTCTGCCATTATATTCAGTTGCAGGAAAACTATAAGATGGGTAAACAGATAAAAACACAAGTTCATTCAGAATTGGTAATAATAGTTTATGTTAGTACTTTAAGATTTGCAAGGGGGTGTACCTATGCCATCACATTTAAACCATAAAGTAATTTGGAGAGGGCGCTGGCAAAGGATGGGATTAGGATTGTGAGTGTAGAAGCTGAAGGACTTTTAGAAGCCCAGATAGACAAATTCTCTCATTCTAAAGATGAAACTGAGGCCCAGTCAACCAATGAGCTTTTATTAAGTACCTGCTTTGTGCCAGTTACCATGCTTGGTGCTGTAGATAGCAAAGAAAGCTCCCGCTCTCAAGGAGTTCACAGTCCAGTAGAAAGAGACAACATAAAAAGAGCTGTGTACAAATGAGATACATACAGGTCAGATCAGAGATAATCACTAGAGCCAAGGAACTGATATTAAGGGGATCAGGAAAGGTTTTCATTAGAAGATGGGATTTTATCTGGGACTTGAAGAAAGCCAGAGAAACCAGGAAGTGGAAATAGGGATGGAGAATATTCCAAAATTGCAGAACAACCAGTAAAAAGGCATGGAATCAGGAGTTGAACTCCCTTTTGTTAGCTGTTGCAAGGAGGCCAGTGTCATGATGTTGCAGAATATAATGATAAACTAATAATGGTAACAAGCATTTATATAGTGCCTACTATATCCAAATAAGGACTATACTAAAAAAAGTGTGAACAGTATAAGAAAGAGGTTCATTGGCTTATCATAGGCACTGTTATAAGTGATTTACAAGTATTATGTCATTTGATCTTTGCAACAACCTGGGAGGCAGGTGCTATTATTATGATTCCCATTTTACAGTTGAGGAACTGAGGCAGAGGTTAAATAAAGTGCTCAAGGTCACACAACTAGTGTCTGAGGCCAGATTTGAAATCAGGTCTTCCTGATATAAAGGCCCAGCACTGTGTCCACTGTACCAGTTGGCTGCCTAAATATGTGATGAGGAGTAAGGTAAGGTGTACAGGACTAGAAAGGTAGGAGGGGACCAGGTCTGAAGAGGTATGAATGCCAGATGATTTTATATTAGATCCTGAAGGTAATAGGGAGCCACTGGGTTTATTGAATAGAAAGGTGACATAGTCAAATCTATACTTTAGGAAGGTAAATATGACTGCTGATTGGTGGATGGACTGAAGTGGGCAGAGACTTGAGTCAGGGAGACCAGCCAGCAGGATATTCTAGTAGTCCAGATGTGTGAGGGTCTGTATCAGGTTAGTGGAAGAGTCAGAGGAGAGAAGGGGCCAATATACCAGAGTCATTACACAGGCAAAAACCAACAGGACTTTGGCAATAGATTGGATAGAGTGGGTGAGAGAGAGTGAGATTTTGAGGTTGACTCAGGTTTCCAGTCTGAATGCCTGGGAGGATAGTGGTATTTTTTGCCAGTAATCAGGTAGTTCAGAAGCAATGAAAGATCATGAGTCCAGTTTAGGACTTGATTAAATTTAAGATATCTATAGGACATCCAGTTTTAGAAGTCTGATAGGCATTTGGAGGTTACTATTTGCAGACATGAATCTGGAAGGTAGGAGAGAGGTCAGGGCTGTATAAATCTCTCTGAAAATCATCAACATAGAGATGATAATTGAAACTGTGGAAGCTGATGAAGTCACCAACTAAAGTATTATAGAGGGAGAAGAAAAGAGGGCCCAGGACAGGCCTTTGGGGCACTTACAGTTAGGGGGGGCATGACCTGGACAGAGATCCAGCAAAGCAGCTGAGGAGTGGTCTGACAGTAGGAAGAGAAGGAGGATAGAGGAGAGTCACGGACATTTAGAGAGAAGAGAATGTAAAAGAGAAAAGGATAATTGATAGTGTCAAAGACTGAAGAGAGGTCGGGAAGTATGAGGATTGAAAAGAGGCCACTAGATTTGAAATAAAGAGATCATTAGTAACGTTAGAGAAATCAGTTTTGATTGATGAGGTGGGAAGTTCGATTGTAGAGTTAAGAGAGTGAGAAGAAAGGAAGTAGAGGTATCAATTTTAGATGGATTTTGAAAGGAGTTTAGCTACAAAAGGACGGAAGAGACATGGGCTAGTGGGGATGGACAGATCAGGTGAGGTTTTTGATGGATTGGGGAGACATGGACATTTTTTAAAGTGATTTGTCCAAGGTCCAAGGAAATGATTTGACTAGAGCTAAGCCCACTTTGTTGGGTAGCTGTGAGTCAAATCAATAAGCATTTATTGAGTACCTACCAGGTCAGACCCTGTACCTAGCACAGGTACAAACTGGAGTGGGGATAAAAAGACAGGCAAAAACCCAGTTCCTGCTCTCAGGAAAAGCACAGTCTCACGGGGGAGGTAACGTGTAAAGCACAGTGTACACAGCCTAAGCGTTATTGTATGATGCCAAGCAAAGGCCCAGAATACCAGCACAGGCGCTCTCCATTTTATTCAGTGACCCACCAAGAACAGAGAGGGTCAAAACATGACATCATTCCAAATACAGCGTTTACTAAATGTGATTAAATAATCTCCAAGGACTACCCCACCCCAGGACCTTCCAATCACTCAATCAGTTACAAAGTCCCTGTTCTAAATACTACTCCACCCCTAGGCTGTACCTTCATTTAGTCCACCACAAAGCCCCTCTTCTCAAATGGAGATTAGTTTCCAAACATAAGTAAAGTACATTCATTTGCTCAACCATAGAACACATAAAGGTCAAAAGTTCCCCACTCCTGGATCGCAATTGAATCTACCCCAGAGTTACATCAAGTTTAAACACAGCACTTAATACCCAAAAGGAGGTCTTTTCTTCATCTTGACAGGAGGCAAGTTCTCAGCAATCTTAGTTCCTGGGGAGACAAGGCTTAGCAAGGCCATAAGATACATTGCCAGTCCCTTCATGAATTCATCCTCTGTCTGTAGGACAGTCCTAGAACCCCTGAAAACATTAGCAAAACCCTCTCCCAGGATTTCTGTAAACATACAACAAGAAAATCCTTCTTCAGGGCTTCTGAACCAACAGAAAGGTTCCCAGACCCCTGCAACAACAGCACTGTCCTTCACCGGTGGACAGTATTCACTCTCTGTCTGCAGGACAGTCTCAGGGCTTCTTAGCGAACAGCCAGGTTCCAGGACTTCTTCAACAGGACTGTCTTTCACCAGTGGACAAATCTGGCAAAAGAACATCAAAACAGACAGACAAAGTACCAGCAAAACAGCCATGTCTCCTCAGTCCTTGGCAGCTCAGGGGGCAGGTCTCAAAAGTCCAGTCTATTCAAAGCGGCCACCAGCAATTCTCTTAGTCTCTCTCTCTCTGCCTCCACGAGGTGCTGCTTGCAAAAAAGTTCTTCTGTCTCTCTCTTGTGTCTCTCCAAATCTATGTCACCAGCTCCTCCCAATTCAGGACTTTCTTTTCACATCAACAAGTCCATCCCACAGGTGGGATTAACAAGCTCTGGGTTTTAACACAATCAATTTGAAAACCAAGCCAATACAGGGGAATCTTTAATTGCCATTACTATCACAATAGCTGACACTGTCACACATTATTTGCAACAATAAAGTGATGCTGCTAATTATCAAAATATAGCCTAGTTCCCCCTCCCCTTTAAATGATTTTGCTGTGTGTGCATGGATTTTGGGAGAAATTGTAAATTAATTTTGGATAATTTGATAATCTAATTGTTTTCCTGTTAGATAAAAAGGGAGGGGAAGGATGATTGGAAGCCTGGCTTAATGAGGAAGATCTGATTTTGTCCCAGAGCAGAAGAGTTTGTTTTCTGGCTCATTCATTACTTTCTCTACTTAGTCAGATGGTGGCCAAATTATATTATGAAGGAGATTGACGTAGATACAATGACGTAGATTGGTGTTTCACAAACTGTTTTGATGTTAGCCATATTTCTTCTTACAAAATGTTAAATATGACATTGTTCAAACATATATATAATGTGTATAGCAGATTTCCAATATGAAAACAGGTTCTTTTGTGCTTAAACTCCCTTTATCCTAGGGAGATATTCCATTTCCCCAGAATCTGTGAATTTGGTCAATATGTGTCAAACATGGATGTTTTATGTGGCCAATTTAGCTTGAAAAATGATAGACCGAGAAGGGTATGACATTGGGAGAAAACTAAAGTATTTATTAATTTTGAGCTATCTAATTCCTATGAGTTAGTGAAGTGAAGACCCTTTTTGGACAGTCTCTGCTGGCATATTATTTTCCTTCTACAGTGCTATTGTTATAGAATGTTTATACTTTCCTATGGAAATTTCTTGTAAATTCTTCTATCACTCACATACTTATTCATTCATCAAACATTTATTTAAGCATGTTTAATGCCTTTTTGCTCTTAAACAGGAGTTCTTAACCTTATTTGTATTATGAACCCTCTTTGGCAGTGTGGTGAAATTTATGAACCTCTTCTCAGAATATTTCTAAATGGATAAAATAAAATATATAGGATTACAAAGGAAATCAATTATATTAAAATACAATTATCAGAATACTTTTTTTTTAAAGTTCCTAGATCCAAGGCTAAGGACTCCTGCTCTAAGAAGATTCTGAAAATGTATTATTTCCAGAGTTTTGAACCGTCACAGAGCTTTGAACAGTGCTAGTTTTACTCTTTTACTTCATCATACATTTTGCTTCTTTACCGATTGGTTTGTAGTTGCAATTTTTGTAAAATCCAGATTTTATGTAGACAGTTATCCCCCAAACCATTTTAAGTTTATTTCATTTTCCTCGAATATTTTCCTGTTAGATACTATTATCAGAAAAACTGTTTAGATGACTACATTTCTAAGTCTTAGCTGACTGTCCATTATTTCAGTTTTCAACATAAAATTCTAGAGTATAAATTGGACAGTTTCTTAGAGTAGTTTGTAACAAAATTTGATGTATACTATATACTCTCAAATTTTATTTTCAGCTTGTTTTCAGAGGTTAATAAGAGAACAAAAAAGTGGACATAAGGCAGGGAAGGGGAAAAGGGAAACCTTGGGGATGAATTGTCTAAAAATAGGAAAATTTTTTAGTTGACTAAAGAGAAGACCTTCTTCTTTTTTGAGGTACCTTTAAAGCAAGGCAGAAGTCTTATGGATTGGATTCGACTGACCAAAAGTGGAAAGGATCTCACAGGATTGAAAGGACAATTAATTGAAGTAACAGAAGAAGAACTTATAAAACACAACAAAAAAGATGATTGTTGGGTATGCATAAGAGGTAAGTAGTTTTTATTTGCTTATGGCCTTAGATGTGAATTTTGTTATATTTTTCAGTTAGAGACCCAGTAATGTTAACTAGGAATGGAATTCACAAACAGACTTTTAAAATAAACCCCTTATACTTGCATAACAGTAGTATTCTCTTATAAGAATTAAATTGTACAACCTTCTTTTTGATATTCCTTGATATTTCTTGAGTAATTTAATACACACACACATCTAGAAGGCAATGAACTTCCCAAATGAAAAACATTCTTTTATTTACTTGGAAAGGGAGCATAGGGTTTTCTAAGCATTTTAATGTAGTAGAACAGGAAAATTATGTGTCGATCCCCTGCTTATCTGGAACAACTAGGATCTTCAACCCTTTGGATCAAAATCTCACAAAGTCCCTGAGGACTTGCAACTGTTGTGACAAAAATCCCTTCATTTAAACTAAAATATTTTACTCAAGAATTCTTATAGCCTTTTACAATTTTATTTTTATTCAGTGTAGACTTCTTAAATTTTAGTTATCTGATTTCTCAACCATGAAACATTGAACCAGCAGTGGTGGTAGGATGGGGATACTGTTTAGAGATTGGCTGAGAGCCAGACTTTCAAGGAAGAAATTGAAAAACTAAAGAAAGAAAAACTAAAAAAAATGAGAAAAAAAGGCACAGAGCAGAATTACTTTGCAGGACTGCAATGAATATTAATGATGATGATCTTGTTTTGTTAAGGAAAAGTTATATTTTGTACAGTAACCTCAGTTTAAGGTAAGGGAAACGTATAAAACATTTTAGAAAAATTTTGTTCAAAATTGGTTGGGACAAAAAAGTTTTGGTACTTGAAGGGGGGTAAGCTTCATTTATATGGAAATTTCCCTCAAGTGCAAAGCATTTAGTGAATAACAGCTTATTTTAACCTCACAACAACCCTGAGAGGTCCATGCTGTTACTATCCTTATTTTTTAGGTGGAGAAACAGTCAAACAGAGTTCAAGTGACTTGCCCAGGCCCATATAGCTAGTAAATATGTGAGGCTAGATTTGAACATAGTTCTTCTGACTCTAGGTCCAGTTCTCTATCCACTGTGCTACCTAGCTGCCAGCTTAATCTTTCTGACCCTCAATTTCCTTATTTGTAAAATGAAGGGATAGGACTAGGTGACCTCTTTGCTCCCTTCTTGGTCCAAGTTAAATAACTTTTAGTTAAATTGTTAGATTTTCTTTGACCTTTCATTTATGATTGTGTTCTTAATTTTGCTTCAGCATTTTCCTTTGATAGCAGCAAGGGAAATGTCTTTTGTGTGCTCTGTAAAGAGAAAATGCTTATCATTTTGACAGCTTTTACCATATACCCTACCCAAAACCAAAATAAAATATGTGAATGAAAGTAATCTTTTTTTGTCAACATAACAACACTATATTAAAATGTCAGAAGTAAATCATTAAAGAGATTGTTTGTTTGGTAAATGTCTGGTGTCCATTTCCTATTTCATTAGATTTCCAGTTCAGGGTCATGTACAGACTTGATAATACTCTTTGCCCTCCTAATCCCTGATTTCAATTCCCTCCCCTTGTAGGCTCTGGAAATAGTAACCATATCAAAATTGCCAGTCTTGGAAAGGATATATCAATTGTTTGACTTTCTGTCATAGTGACTTCCTAGTCTATAATACCCTTCCCTAGTCACCATTCCCCTGTTGTCTTGTGTTGTATTCCCCTATTAGAATGTTAACTCTTTAAAGTCAGGGGCCATCTTTCTTTTTGTATTTATATTCCCAGTGCTTGGCATAGTGATTGGCACATAATAAACCTTTACCAAACACTTTTTCATAAATTCATTTCCTACTTATAGACCTTTGCTCACACTTCTTAAAGCTTCTTCTTCCTCTGTTCCTCTCTTTCCTTATTGAAATCCAAGGCTTAGTTCAAATGCCACTAAATTGGTGGTTCTAGAGATCTAAGATTTCTCTAGTTGGAAGTGATTTCTCTCTCCTTTGAATCTGCCCATTTGGCAGATTCAAATTTATTTGTTTCTTTCATTGTTAAATTCTCTTAGAATATAAGTTCATTGAGGACAGGGAATGTATGTTTGACTTTGTATCCTTCATACTTAGCACAGTGCCTGGTATATAGTAGGTGCTTGTGGGCTATGCAGGTATCATCCTTATTAGATTATAAGACTTCAGTTAAAGACTGCTTGTTATTTATTTTTTGTATCTTGGAAAAGGAACTCACTAAATTTTTTTTTTGGAGTTATATTGAGATTATGTTTGAGTACCCTTAAGAAATATTTGAACAAGTATGAGATAATTTATATTTCATTTTATATATGAGATAAATTTCTATATCATGTTCAAGTGTACAAGTTTGATAAAAGATGGTTGAGACAATATCCCCAAATTTCTAGGGTGAAATAAGAACTTCAGAGTTTAATAGTGAGTAAGGTGAACTGAGAATTTCAGAGTCTTTGGGACTCTGGATTCTGTCTTAGGTCATATTGGAGGAAAGGCTAAGGAAACAACTGATAAAACTCTAATAGAGTTGAATTAGGGACTGACTGCTTTTGTTTTCTCTGCATAGGGTTCTGTGCATTCAAATAAAACTGGCAGAACAACATGACTAATTTCCTTTGAAATCTTACAGAATATTGTTCTTTAGTTTATAGAAGAAAGTAATGAGTGAGTAATGACTGACTGACTGATCAAGTTGTTCCCTCAATAGCATATTTAAGAATTTGATGAATAATAGTTCCAGAAAAGTTGAGACTCCAAGATAGATAGGTAAGATTTATGTAATTATTAGAGATGAGGAAATACCTAGGCATAAGAGTTTGTGTATTTTTAAAATTTAGTTTGTTTGTTTAAAGTATATCATTGTTATAAAAGTAAAAGCTTCTACTTTGATCTAATGGTTCCTCATTGATCTCTCTCTTTAGAACTCTAAATGGTTTACCCATGTGAATCACTATTTTTTTTTTTTTTTGCTTTTTGGAGGGCAGTTGGGGTTAAGTAACTTGCCCAAGGTTACAGGCTAGTTTTTGTGTGTGTTAAGTGTCTGAGGCCGGAACCAAACTTGGGTCCTCCTGACTCCGGCCCCCGGCGCTTTATTCACTGCTCCACCTAGCTGCCCCCATGTGAATCACTATTGATTATGAAAGTCTAGTGAAACCTAACCTCTTTAAAAAAACACAAAAGGTAAATAGCTCTTCCCCATTTCAGTGTAGACAATATAGACATTACTGTAGTGTGATATGATCATTGAACATAATTTTTTTTTTAATGGAGCAACATTAGTAATGTTTTGTTGGGTCAGGAAATAGGAACAAAGATTATGTGTCGAAAACTTTGAATTTAGGGCAAAGTGCGCCCTAAATTGTCTCAAAAGCAGTAAATATTGATAAAGAATGGTTTCAAAAAAGGTTACCCATATTCATAGGTAGGTGGTGCTGTGTAAAATCCAGTATGACAGAACCCCAGAGGTGGTATTAATGGGTTTCAGGCAGAGCTGGAATGAAAATTCTCTCAGCATTTAATGCTGGTTGTTATACTCTAGAGATTGATGGAGGTCAAAGGAATGTTGTGGTTTGAAATAGATTTTGTATGCTAGTTTAGCAATTTAATACTTGAAGCAAAATGACATCTAAGATGCTTTTTTGTAAACCACATAGTACTAATATAGCATTGGAGGCCTTGAGAGTCAATGAAATTGTTTAGGGGAGAAAGTATAGAGAGAAGAATGCCCAAGACAGGACTCTGTGGAACATCCTCATTAAAAGCCTAGAAAATTAGGAGGAATATATTTATTTATATATGTGTATGTATATATGTTTATATGTATATGTATATATACATACACATACATATTAATCAGGAAGATTGCATGTTTAGATATCCTTGTTTGGTCCTGTCAGGAATCTGAATCAGGAACAAGAGAAGTAAGTTTTTGTTTTATGTTTGAGCATGAGAAGAGCATATTATAATAGATAAAAAGTTGGCTTCAGGGTTTGGGAGACTGAGGTTCAGGTCTTGGCTCTGTAACCTTGGATAGTAACATAAACTCTTTTTCTCTCAGACAACTTTACAACTATAAGCTGTAGACCAACTGTCTACTTGCATAGAAGGACTTTCTCTGTTCCTGATTCTGCTCCGTTCTCATAGTCTACTATTCCACTCCACTCGAGCCATGCCCAGAGATGTTTATATGCTTGATGTTGCCAAAGTGTTCTACAGTGTTGTTATCACTTGATCATTGACAGTGTTCCACTTCCTTGTTCCTAAACTCTGAAATTTCTTTATCTCATCATAATCTTTTATCATTCTTCTTTCCTTTTGTCTTACAAACCACAATCCTGTTCTTTGTTGTCATTGTCCCTCTATTTCCTCCCTCCCTCAATTCTTTCTGAGGTCTTCTCCCCTTCACTACCAGCATTTTCCTCTCTTCCTTATCTTGACCCATTGGGGAATAAACTCAACTCTACAGTATCCTTCTCACTTGATTTCTTTGCCCCCCTGTCTTATAATTTGCCAAGCTCCAACCCTTGATTACTCTTACCATCTGCCTCCTTTACTTCTACTTACATAGAGAAAAATAACAAAACTAATAATTGGGTCCACTACTAATTGTTATCTAATCTCAACTGAACCCTAAATGCACCAAGGCAGAATTCTGTTCCTCTCTAATTAATTCCCTTCTCCACTCTCCATAGTAGCTGCTGTGAGCCTTTTTGTCTCCTCAGGCCTCCTATGACACCCTTTTCTTCCACCCTTTTAGGCAAGGACCTCAGTGTCATATTTTACTGAAGAAAATTGAGACCATCTAGTGGGCACTTACTTTTCTCCTTTCCTCTTCAACTCATATCATTCAAATACCTTCCCCAATATCTCCCTGGTGTAGGATGAATCAGTGGCCCTTTTGTGTGGTAAAGCCAGCCCATTCTCTGGATGTAATTTTGATCCTATCCCCTCACAGAGTATTCCCTCTATCTCTCTTTGATTTCAGTCTCTCTATATTTATTAATACCTTTCCTGCTGCTATATAAACATGTCCATGTCTTTCCAATCCTTTAAAAAAATGTCAAAAAACCCTCACTTGATCCTATAATCTTTCTGTATCTTTCTTCTGCTTCACAACTATACTCTTTGAGAGGCGCGGCTGGGTGTGTTTGCTTCCTTTGCTCCCACTGTCTCCTAAATCCTCTACTGTCTGACTTTTGAACCCATCATTCAACTGGAACTTCCATCTCCAAAGTTACTAATAATCTTAATATTATTAATAAATGATACTTTTATAATTTATGTGAAATTTACATTTGATGTAATAATATTAATTTCCAAGTCTAATGGCCTTTTATCATTCTGCCCTATTTGACACTGTAGATCACCTCCTTCTGGATACTCTGTTCTTGTTATGTTTTCATGACTATTTTCTTTCCTTTTCTTCTGACTACTTCTCAGTCTTCTTTGCTGCTTCTTCATCTGGGTCATATTCAATAATTGGATGTTTCCCAAGACTAACTTGGGCTCTCCTTTTTTCTCTCTATGCTTTCTTGCTTGGTAATCTCATTAGCTGTCTTTGGTTCAATTATCTCTATGTAGATAATTTCTGATCTCTTTTTCTAGCCCTAGTCTCTCTCCTGAGCTCCAGTCCTCTATTACCAACTGCTTTTTGGACATCTTAAATTGGCTGTCCCATAGACCTCTCCAGTTTTACATGCTAAAAACAGAATTTATTAATTTTTCCCCAATCTCTTTCCTCTTTTTAACTTCCTAGGCTTCTGTGTTATTGTCAAAGGTACGTCATTCTCTCAGTCATCCAAGCTTGAAACCTCATTCTTAACTTCTCATTCATCTCATATATCCAGTCTGGTATCAGATCTTGTAGTTTCTTCCTTCAGAGCATCGCTTGTATATGTCCCTTTCTCTGTACTCACATAGCCATTACTGTTACAAACCCACATCATCTCTTGCCCCAAACTATGATAATAGCCTTCTGGTTGGTCTCCTTGCCACAGGGCTCTTCCTATTCCAGTCAATCCTCGTTTTTGATAGCAAGGTGATTTTTTTTTAAGTTTCACTTAAGTCTGACCATATTAACCATTGACCCCTCTCCTCTTACCCCTCCTTAACTCCAGTGGATCCCTATTACATTTAGGATCATGTATAAGCTGCTCTTTTTAATATTTAAAGTTCTTTATAATCTGTCCTTTTCCCACCTTTCAGGCCTCTTAACACTTTACTCTTCTTCATGAATTCTCCCTTCTAGCATCACTCATTTAGTTGTGGTTCCTCAAACATAACACCTTTCATCTCCTGTCTCTGTGTCCTTTCACCAGCTTTCTCCCACACCTGAAGGCAGTCAGAATGTTCTGCTGCCTTCCCTCCCTGCTGCCTTTAGTTTCCCTGACCTTCAACACTCAGCTTAAATTCCATCTATTTCAGGGGGCCTTTCCTGGTGACCCTACCTACTAATGTTTTCTACTCTCATATGTACCCTGTATATATCTTGTATCTTCTTAGTTGTTTAAATGTTGTCTCTATTACTAGTACTTCGTTTACTTGAGGGCAAGGACTGTGTTTTTACTGTTTGTATCCCCAGACTTAGCACAGTGCTTGGTACTTAATAAGTGCTTAATCAAGTGACTTGACAGGAATTCCCTGTACTGAAGAAATCACATGTCTGGTCCTACATGCATAACACACCTATTGTATAGGGTATCCCATAAGTCTTAATGTAAATTATTAAAGCTTAAACTGCACTAAGATTGGGGACATCCTGTATGTATCATATATGCATCAGATTGCTTATGTTAGCACTCTGATATTGACTGATATTTTTATGGCCAGCCTGAACTTGTCTTGATCAAGTTGCCTTGCAAGAAAAGTTGTATAATAAAGAATCAGAAACCTTGGACATAGAGGGAATTTGTTATTTAAAAGTCAGACCTTTTATAGAGTCAGTTAACAGTATTTATTAAGTCCTTAGTATGTGGCCTCTGAGAAATACCAGAAGGGGGAGTTCTTTGCATTTACTTTCCTAACTCTGAGAGAATTTTAAATTCTTAATAATAATGTACAGAAACACCCTCAGGGGCAGAAAAAAAACACAACTACATACCTTTGTGGGTTTGGGATTATATGACTCATTGCTGTTTTACTAACTCATCTGGACTGAGATGAAACAAAGCATTATAGTTCTCTATATTAGGAGAATTCATTTAATAGTTTCCTTTCTAGTCCACTTGAGGAGGGGAAGGTCAGCTTGTCAGCCATGTGCAAAGAATAATTTTTTTCTATTAAATGGTGAATGTGAGTTTAGACGTGTGAGTAGGCCTTGGGACCAAGTCATTGTCAGAGAGATTTGGAGGAAAATTACATTAAGGAACTGGGTAGTTAGTATAGTCAGTCAATATGAATATCTTCTTTCTTTTTTTTCTTTTTCTTTTTGGAGGGCAGTTGGGCTTAACTGACTTGCCCAAGGTCACACAGCTAGTTTTTGTGTTAAGTGTCTGAGGCCAGATTTGAACTCAAGTCCTCCTGACTCCAGGGCCGGTGCTCTATTCACTGCACCACCTAGCCACCCCTATGAATATCAATGGATAAAATTTCTGGGCAGGTTTGGACAAAGGGGCTGTAGCAGTGAGCACCCTAGCATACCCAGGGTGGCTGCCAACACAGGTTCTTAGATCTGCTTTTCTAAAGGAAAGCAACTCAAAATGGGTTAACAATCTTGCTTTAATCAAACATATGTCATTTACCTAGCTCAGGGGAAAAAGGTCAGCACCCGAACTTCAGAGAATACAAACAGAAGTCACAAGCAAACAGAGAAACAGATCAGAAACAGATCAGCAGACAGGCTTTCAGCTGTCTGACCATCACATCCATACCTAGTCAGTTACCAGAGAGGGAAGCACCAACATCTGGGTTTTCAAAGCTGGGGGGCTCAACGGCTGTCCAGAGTCTCGTCCGGCCAAATCACACAACTCTTCTTGAAGTGAGCCCCAAAACAAAACCTCACATCAGGGTATATATAGCCTTTTCCTGGATCAGAGAATGTCACAGCCCTCTTGACCCACTGCCCAATCACAAAGCAACAAGATATGGGCATTCCTGAAAAACAAGCCTCCCACCACGGGTTCCATGTGACCACATTCAGCCTATTAGGGGGCAGAGTGTATTTTCAAATTAAGGAAGGTTCTCAGAGTCACTTAAGCCTATCAAAGGGCCAGGGGGCAGGGAAGATTTCAGATTCCCATTACCATAACAGGGGCGGACAGGGAAGTTAGATTTATGATCAGGAAAAAGCTACTGAGGTGAAGAAGCTGGTCTTTCTGTTCTGAATTGTCCAAAGACAGATTCTTCTGCTCCTTGGCAAAATATTCAAGAGTTTAAGATCTTCTGTTAGTTGCTGGTACTCAAGAAACTTCTTGGTGAAACTTCCTATATTTATTCAATATTCATTAAATGTTTAATTTTTGTGGTATCCTAAACTCCCTTATGTTCGTAGGAACATAGGTTTAGAACTGGAAAGGGATCTTAAAGATCATCTTGTCCAACTAACTGATCTTACTGATAAAGAAACTGAAGCCCAGAGAGGGCTAATTGATTTGCTCAGGGTAACATCGTAAGTAGCAGAGCCAAGACTTGGACCCGTGTCCTGACTTCGTCTGATGCTTTTTTCCACTACTGCACAATTGGGCCCATTTGCAGCAAGGAATAATAGATAATAGACCAAGTGCTGCACTGGTGCTGGCAGAGAATTAAACAACTCAAGAGTAGACCTTGATTTGTAAAGGGCACTGACAAGAATTGCACAGGATAAGTAGTAGTTTGGGGTGATACTGCTGCTTCCTGTTCCTTATTTAAAGTAATTTTTAAAAGAAAAAACAAATAAATGAATTTGTAATAGCAAAATATAACAACAAAGGTTTAGTTTAAAATACGCCAAAAAAGTTATAGTAAAGAATCACCAAGAGTCAAGGAAAGACCTTCAGTTAAAAGCTGTTAACAGGCATGTTGGTGCTGGTTAAGTGAGGAGATGAAACTTTTTTTTAGAAGGGGGTGTTTCTTGTTCCCCTTTGGTTTGTGTCTCAGATGTTGTACAATTGTCCATCCATGGAGAAGAGAAACCTGTGATTCGTCAGGGTCAGATTAATTCCCCTTTTAGGGGGAGGTATGACACCTTCCTTTATCATATGTAAAACTAGTAGAAAGCAATGATAACTCACACTTTTATACGAGGTGTCCCAAAAGTCTTAGTGCAGTTTAGCACTTTAATAGCTTAAAGCTGAGTGGAGACTTATGGAACACCCCTTAAGGTTTGGAAAGTTCCTTACTCACTGAAATCCTGAGACAGGTACTACATGTAAGTAGCTAGGTAGGATAGTGGATAGAATGTTGATTTTGGAATCATGGAGACCTAAGTTTTCATTCTGACTTTTTAATACTTTGGACAAGTCACTTAACTCTCATTGTAATTTAGGAGATAATAATAATAGCACCTGCTTCACAGAGTTGTTAAAAGGATCAAATGATGTAATATATGTAAAGTTCTTTGCAAACCTTAAAAGTGCTTTTATGTTAGCTACTATTATATTATTCCCATTTTAGAGATGGGAATAATTTTCACATAGTAAGTTTTGTAACTGAAGTTCAAACCTATGTGTTTTGATTCAAAGCCTAGAACTTTCTACTGTATCTTTCTTATTACATCAAGTACACAATCTTTTCATTAGTTATAAAATGTACACAAGCAAAACAATTGTAGTCATATTTTATACCTTTATATTGGGGCGGATAAGTGGCACAGTGAATAGAGCACCGGCCCTGGAGTCAGGAGGACCTGAGTTCAAATATGGCCTCAGACACTTAACACTTATTAGCCATGTGACCTTGGGCAAGTCACTTAACCCCAATTACCCAGCCTTCCTCCCTCCAAAAAGCAAAAATAATAACCTTTATTGCTTGCAGAGTGCTTGGCATATAGTAAATACTGAAATGAATATATCAGATTGAATTGAATTAAACATATCTCCTGTAGATCTTTTACTAGGTAATGCTTTGTTACTTCTGTTAATTTATACTTTAAAATACTAGTAAAACTGCATTTATTTTAAAAACGTTCTGTAATCAGGCATTTCATTCATTTAATTTGCTTCTCCCATTCCCTCTTGCCTAGTTAATTCAGAGTAGTAAAATTTGAATGTATATTTTATTTGAGTCAAGATCATAATTTTAAAAAATATTATGTAATTCCTTTGCTGAACACAAGATGGCAAAACGGTCACATTACTTGCAATGTCGACAGTTTTAATTAACTATAATAAGCCATTTCAAAAGTTTTATAGCATTTTGCCCTTCTCTTTATGTCAGATAAAATTTATGGTCAGATAAAGGACAAATATAGTTCTTTGAAATCTGTCACACATAGACAGATGGTTCTGTTTTAATGGTGCCAGTCCATTAGAGTTATTTAATTTTTGGCTAAACTTACTTAGCTAGGGTGATGAGCATTCTAATGGGGGAAGACAACACACAAAAGTTAGTTGAAAAGGAGCGAGGAGAACAAAGTACCAGCAATAGGGGAAGGTAGAAAAGTAGTTCAGAGAGTCAAGAGCCTAGCTTAAAGGTAAGCATGGCTGACCTAGATACTTCCTCATTTCTGTTTCATGGTTCTCTTACTTCCTGTCTGACCACTTCAGTTACCTTTTCTGGCAGGTAGGGGGCACAGTAGATTGAGAACTGGGCCTGGAATCAGGAAGATTTGATTTCACGTGAGGCCTTAGACACTTAATAGTTCTGTTTGATCCTTGAAAAATCACTTGACCTCTCTGTTTGCCTCAATTTTCTCAGCTGTAAAAATGGAGATAATAATAGCATGTTACTCCCAGGGTTGTTGTAAGGATTAAATGAGATAACATTTGTAAAGTGCTTAACCCAGTACTTGTTGCATAGTGGATACTTATTTAAAATGTTTATTTCCTTACATTCTCCTTATTTTACATAGCACTGTATCTCTTAACAGGACAGTTTATATTTGGTCTCTTAACAGTACAGCTCCTGAGCATGAAGAAGTGAATTTGCACATGCTATGTGACAGCTACTGCTTTAGACTCTGGGGATACCAGAAAACAAAACAGTCCTTACCTTCATGGAGCTTACATTCTATTAGGGGGATGTATAATAAAAAGGAAATGCAAAATTACAAGATAAATACAAAGCAATGAGTCGGGAGAGAATTAGCAGCTGGGATAGGAATTTGGAAAGGCTTGTGGGATTCTAAGAGGTGGATGTGAGGAGGAAATGCATGTCAGGTCTGGGGAACAACTGAACCTGTTAAAAGGCACAAAGATAGGAGATGGAATGTTATATGTGAGGAATGGTCAAGAAGGCCAGTTTGGATGGACCAATGAGTACATGAAAAGGAATAATTTCTAATAAACCTGGAGAAATAGCTTGTGAAGGATTAGGGGCAGTAAAGAAGACTAAGACAGGAAGAATAATTGGACTACACCAAGTATACAGAAAAAAGGTCCATGCTGAAGGTAACACAGTTTTGAGGGCATTGAGAGTTTGGTTCTCAAGATATCTGAAAGAGGGAAAGATAATAAATCATTATAAAAATCATGGCATGGTTTTACTATAGAAAAAAAGTCTTATTAAGAAAACAGGTGGGGGCGGCTAGGTGGCGCAGTGAGTAAAGCACCGGCCCTGAGTTGGGAGGACCCGGGATCGTTTCTGGCCTCAGATACTTAACACCCACACAAAAAAAAACCTGGCCATGTAACCTTGGGCAAGTTACTTAACCCCAGTTGCTAGGAAGGAAGGAAGGAAGGAAGGAGGGAGGGAGTGAGGGAGGGAAGGAAGGAAGGAAGGAAGGAGGGAGGGAGGGAAGGAAGGATGGATGGATGGATGGATGGATGGATGGATGAATAGATGGATGGATAACAATTTGTTCCAAGAACCATGAAGGCAGCTGAAGCAGGTCCTGTGGAGTGCTTAGAGCTTAATCAGAGACCTGGGCCATCACCAGTGATCTTAACTTTTGTCTTGCCACTGGACTTGAGTGACTCTGGAAGAGAGAGTGAGGCTGCTGACTTTGTGCAACTCTGCCTCACTTAAATTCATTCCATTTGCAAGACAAGACATCATTCCATGATGTTATTGGTTCATTTTAAAAATGAAGGAAGAACAACAACTACCAGTCCCCAGTTCCATTTGTTTTTTTAAAATTTATTTGGGTATCATAATATTACCTTAAAGTCTTTCCAAAAGGTGTGTGATATGTTAAGAGTATATGAATTTACTTGATAGGTACAGTTACAGAGATAACTATTTAATCCTCTGATTATCAATTTCAAGTGAGTCCTAAAACAGGGAAATACTTGCTAAAAGTGCTTGCTTCTTTTTTTTTTTTTTTAAAGCAATTGGGGTTAAGTAACTTGCTCAAGGTTACACGGCCAGTTATTTCTGGGTGTGGGGCTGAGTATCTGAGCCCGGATTCGATCCCCAGGTTATCCCGACACTGGAGCCGGTGCTCTTACTCGCTGAGCCACCTGGCCGCCCCTAAGCAATTGGGGTTAAGTAACTTGCTCAAGGTTACACGGCCAGGTGTTTCTGGGTGGGTGCTAAGTGTCTGAGCCCGGGATTCGATCTCCAGGTCTTCTCAACACTGGAGCCGGTGCTCTTACTCGCTGTGCTACCTGGCCGCCCCAGAAGTGCTTGCTTCTTGTGGAGGATCTCTAGCTCTGAGTCCAAAAAGGATTCCCAATAAGAGCTCCAGTGGTTCCTGCTTGTGTGTGACATTACATTGATTGAATAAAGCACTTAAACTAGTATTTCGTAAACCAGAATATGGCCTGTCTATAGAAGGAAAACCAAGCAGGTAAAGAATGTCCATCATCCAGACTGTGATAGTTGGATGGATGATCTATTGACTTGCTTGTTCAAAGTATAAATCTTTGACAGGCACTGCTGTTTGACAAGGAAGGAGGCCTACAATTAAACAGGAGGAAGAACATGGGCTAGTTTGATTTGGAGCAGCCCTACTAATACATGCACCTTCACTGATCATAAGTTTTTCCTTGAAACAAAAACCAACCTTTTTAATATCAGAATTTTTTTCTGATGGAGGGGTAGTTCCTGTCTATGATACATGCTAGCTATATTACCATGGGTAAGTCACTCAACCTCTTAGTAATCCCTGGCAACTCTCTAAGACTGCAAGTTACAGATAAATTGCTGATACTCATTGGTAGGGTATTCCAGTCTGGGAATTTCCTACACCATTGAAATCATATTTGGATGAAAAGAAACAAGAAAATTCTACCTGTGATATGGCTATGAATCATGGAACAACACAATCTCCAAAAGGCTGAAATTGTGGATAATCCAAAAAGCAATGGGGAGACGACATTACCAGTGACAAATTGTGCATGTGAAATTGTGTAAAAAAGATTGGTATCCATTCAATATCCAAATCATGAAGCTCTGCACCATCTTGAACGCAGTGATACCACAGCTATACACATAAATACCCTGAAGAAATAAAAAACAGAAAGCACCCACATATAGAAAAATATAGTAGCACTTTTTATTTTTGCAAATAACTGGAAACTAGGGGGTGTGAGTCTATTGGGTAATGGCTGAACATATTTTGGTCTTTGAGTATAATAGAGTGCTATTGTGCTATAAGAGATTAATTCATAGAAACCTGGGAAAACTTTTATGAACTAATGAAGGATTGAAGTAAACAGAGGGAAAAGATTTTGTAAAATGACTACCACAGTGTAAGGAAAAAAAAAACTTTGAAAGACTTAACTCTGACTAATGATGACTCCAGAGGACTAATGACAAAGAATATTTCTTACTTCTTCAAGCAGGAGATAGACTAGAAATGTAGAATAAAACAGATTTTCAGACATGACCATTGATTTCATTTGATTATGTTAGCTTGTTACAAGGCACAGAGGTAGGTGTGTGTGTGTGTGTGTGTGTGTGTGTGTGTGTGTGGTGTAAAAGAGACAGAGAAAAGAACCTGATGATAGTGATGTACTCCAAAAAGGAGAAAAGAGTGTCAATGAAGCATTTGAAGAAAATGAACAAGAAGACATTAGAAGGGCCTTCAGAGGGCAGCAGACAAGGGAGATAACTTTGGAACTAGCATGTAGAATTGAGTATACACTTTTTAAAATAAGCTGTATATACAAATGAGCTATATTTGCAGTTTTGTAAACAATTCTCTTTTTTTTCTACTTTGTGTAGAAATTTTTTCATGTTTATCTGTTTTTGTCAAGTCCAAAATAACAAAATAGTTTTTAAAAAAGTATAGTCTAAGACATGTGTTCCTGAAAAGGAAGTGGATTGGACTTGTAGTGAGTGAAGGCTAACAGAAGAATAGCCCTTTTGATTTACTGGAGTGGTCTTTTTGTAGACATGTTTTTTTCCTGAATTTTCACATAGGTTTTTAGGTCCCTATGTAATTGGGTATAGTATTTTTTTAAACCATCTTATTTATTTTTCTCTTCATTGTGAATTTACTTTAAAAAAATTTTTGATCTTGGTAACTGTTGTCCCCTCTCTAAAAAACAAATCAAAACAAAGAAACATCAAATTAGCTAATGCTTGGTTTTGTTTTTGTTTAAAATGACCTCTTTTGAGCTTGGTTGGAATTATTAATTTGCTTCTCTACTTTTTAAAATTGGCTGCTTATTTTATTAATACTTTCTGTTTTGTCCTCTATAAATATTAATATACAAGTAACATTTGCCTTTAAGGACTTGATGTAGTTTCAACTGTGAATTTTTTATACATTCTGTCACTGTCATTCTCATCAATGTAATTTTTATTGTAGTTTTAAGTTAGTCTCCAAACTGATTATATTAAGGGCATAATATATAATCTCCATTTAGATTTTAATCTTTTGTTCATATTTTTATTTATTTTATTGATTTACTTTTTAAAAATAAAATTTTATTCTATAATGAATGCATGTAGGACTTCTGTCCTATTATTCTAAATGTCTGCCAGATCTCCCAAATAAGTCTGGTCTGTAACATGTCCATTCACTAGTTTCCACAGGCCTGTCGAATCAATTTTTTTTTCAACATTTTGTTCATGCTTATAATTTCCTTCTTGTTTATCTTTATGATGTATTTGTGAAGTTCCAAAAGAAGCATGTTACCTCTCCTACAGTCTTACTTTCCTTAGCTGTAAGATATGTATAACAATAACAGCTTACCCCACAAGATTTTTGTGAGGATTAGTTGAAATAATATCTGTAAAATGTTTTGCAATCTTAAAGCCCTAAATAAATGCTATTGTCATCATCACTGTCATCGTCATCATTATCATCATTTATCAGTAGTAGGTTTTTTTTGCATACCAGTCAGCATTCCCAAGTACTTACTGTGTCATTTGTTACATATATACAGTATAAATATTTCTAAATCTGTGGTTTCTTTAAAAATAATGTGGGTTCCCTTTTTGTATATATTTTGAAGGCACCTATTTTCTACCATAGCCTTACCTTAAATCATGACTACATGTCTTGTTTGGGAAACAGCCTGCCATATTAAGCTGTATGAGTCATTATACTTTAGATGTATTCCCCATAGATGGCATATTGTTATGGTTCTGTTTTCTAATTCAGTTAGAAGTTCTATTCTTTTTTTATGAATGGTTTTAGTCCACTTATGTTTAAAAATTATAATAGTTAATTTTTGTTTTCTTTCCGTTGTACCCTCTTTTCAACAAATTATTTGATGGTCACAATCTATTCTTAATTTCTTTGCATTCACAGGAACCTAAGCCTTTCTCTCCTCCTCTCATACCAAACAGAAATCTTGGGATTATATTTTTACTAATATAATCTTTTTTTTTTTTTTACATTTTCTTGTGTGGTATAGATAGGAGTGTTATTTTAGACTTATGGTCTCACCTCAGTTTCTTTACTTCTTTTATTGGTAAGATTTAAAGAAATAATTTATTCCTTCTCAGCCCTTCCCTTCCAGTTTCCCTTTAATTTCTAGTCCTTCATTTTCCTAGTGACTCATGCAAAGTGGAATTTAGGAAGCAATAGCCTTTTATAATAGCAATAGCTTATAAACATTGAGTCACCACTTATGATTTTTTGCTATAAAGGGTTGCTTATCTTGTTAAAGGTTTAGGTTTCACTGTGGGGTCAGAAACCCTGACCATTTCAGCTTTTTTTTTTTCTTTCTGAAAGAATGAAATCTCAGGTAACATTGAAAACCTAGCATTTCTCATGAAGGAAATATAAAAATGAACAATTATAGATTGAAACATAAATGGATTGAATTCACTTTTAAAAGCAAATGGAGTTGTGAAATGGATTAGTAAATGGACTCAACAATGTGTTATCTACAGGAAATACACCTAAAATTGTAAGTTGCAAAGCAGGTGCCTGTTTGCTTTAGGAGAGAGAATTCTTTGCTCAAAGCTCACTAAACTGCTGATGTCACAGATTTAATTTTTAAAGAATCAGTACTTCAAGGATCTGTGATTTTTATTAATGGGGGTATTTTCTCTACTGAAGAAGATATAATCCGTGACTTAATTGACAATTTTTAAGGGTTAATGTGCTTGAAAAATTCATTTACCTTTATCCAGACTTCTGATAAGTCTTTCTGAACTTAGGTAAAAGACATATGGACTAGCACCAGGCTTGTGCTTGAATTTGAAGCTTTTCCAGTTTGTTACTGTCTGTTAAGAGTACATACTCTGGGGTGGCTAGGTTGTGCAGTGAGTAAAGCCCCAGCCCTGGAGTCAGGAGGACCCGAGTTCGGTTCCGGCCTGAGACACTTAACACCCACACAAAAATACTAGGTGTGTAACCTTGGGCAAGTTACTTAACCCCAATTGCCCTCCAAAAGGCCAAAAAAAAAAGAGTACATACTCTTATTGTAGCTTTCGATTAGTTATGATCACCTCCATTCTGCCATGAGGCATTGGAGTCAGAGTTTTATTAAGGAATTATTTTAGAATATGACTAATTAATTGAACAAAGTAGAGTCTTATTAAACATACTATTTTTCTCTTTTTAAAAAGTGTTCTTAATAGCTTTTGTTTTCAGTATACCACACTAGTGGGCCTTCCCACTAAACTGTAAGCAAGTAAAACGGTTTAACAGAATCATCCAGTATAGCAGTCACATTTGACAGTGTGTATAATGCTGTACATCAGCAACATGGGTTAGGAATAGCAAATAAGGCTAGGCATAGGGGACCTAGAGTTCCCTATAATTTCTCAACTCAAAGGAGAAAGATATCTTTTTTTACTTCTGTTTCAGGTCCAGGTTTGTTTGTCACGATTACATAGCAGTGAGCTGGGTTTTTTCCTTTCTCTACATTCAACAAACATTCATTAAGTGTTTATACCAGACAGTGGATATGCAATTAATTCCTGTCCTCAAGGAGCCCACACCACATTGAGGAGAAATACTATGAATATAGATAATCAAATTCAGTGAAATTTTCCCTGAAAATAAGAGGTAGTGATGCAAGGTAGAAATATAAGACAGTGGTTTAGGATGAGACTCTTATTTAGTGCTACTGATGTGCTCAAGGACTTTGTTCCTCTCTGAGAGCAGGGGTTCATAATCATTTTTGCCCTCGCACTATTGGTATACCTTGTAAGACCAATCAAATCAATCATTTAATTAAATTAACTAATTAAATTTATTAATTGATAAAAATTAAGCATCTACTTTTGTGCTAGGCTATCATGTTAGGCTCTGGGGATACATGTACAAAGAATTGAACAATCACTTCTCACAAGGATCTTGCTTCTAATGGAGAAGAAAACACATTTAAATATGTATATACCGAATAAAGAGACTTAATATAAAGACCCGAGACAGGAAAACCAATTAGAAGATAGTATAGTAATCTGGGCAAGAGATTATGAGGACCTGTAATAAAATATGAGTAGAGAGAAGAGTTTGGATTCAAGAGACATTGTGGGAGTTGAAACTTAGAGATTGGCAGCTAATTGGATATATGGAGTAAGGGAGAATGAAGAGTCAAGGATAATGCCAGGGTTACAAACCTGGGAGACTGCAAAGATAGTGGTTGGTGCCTTTGGCAGGAAAAGGGAAGTTTGGAAAAGGAGAGGATTTGGAGAGGAAGCTAACAAGTTCAGTTTTGACCATGTTGAGTTTGTATCCAGTTTGAAATGTCCAGTAGAAATTGGTGATATGGTACTACATTTCAGGAGACATACTGGGACTAGATCTATAGATAAGGGAGTCTTCTACATATAGGGGACAGTTAAAATCATAGAAGCTTTGAAGTCACTGAGTGAGAGTGTAAAGAGAAGAAAAGAGGGTTTAGGACAGAATCTTATATCTGCAGTGTTGCCATACACTTAAGGAAGAGAGTTTAGTTGTTGACTAGCCTTTTATAGTCTAGTAATATGGCAGAAGATCAAGAGAGAATAGTAATAGATTGTATTGCAAGTTATTCCTTTCTTTTTTAATGTCTATCAGATATTGGCATTAATACATTTATTAGAAAATGAAAGTAGGCATTTTTCAGCCTATACCTTCTTGAAGTTTTCAAGATTATAAACTCTGTTTTTTTAAATGAGCCTTTCAAAATACCCTAATTAACTTTTAAAGCAGTTGATTTATGACATTTCTCTTTGTGTTAATGTAGGACTTGTTTATAATGTTAGTCCATATATGGAATATCACCCAGGTGGGGAGGATGAACTGATGCGAGCAGCAGGCTCAGATGGCACAGACCTTTTTGATCAGGTAAGATGCTAAAAGTAATGGAAAATTGTGATTTAGAGGACTCTTAAATTTGGAGTCAGTGAGGCTGGATGCCTACTACAAAATTTAAAAGTATTTTTTAGAGAAATGGAATTCTGTCTGCATACCTCAAAAAATAATTATAATGCTCTTTTGTAAACTGTTTCTAGCAGTCCACATAGAGAGCAGAGAAAAACCTTGGGAGAGATGTATGCAGTGAAAAATAAATCAGACTATTTTAAGGTCTGGAGGTTATTAGTTAATGTCAGTATGATGAAATGGCTTTTTGAAACTTTATGATTCCCTGTGATCCCTTCTAGCATCAAATCCGATGGTCCAATTCTTGGGAAAGTTGTTTTCTTACACTTACTTTGTACATAGTCTTGTGATAGTAATGATTTATCTTTGTTATAGTGCTTTCTTGTTATCAAGAGAGATAATTGAGTTAGTTTTTATAGCCCATTTCAGTTTTTTTTTTTAAGTTTAGCTTATCTTTTTCTCCTCCATTATTTTCTTTTGCTATTATAATTAGGATTTATTTTTTGTTTGTTCCTTTGAGGCCAGTCAACCAAATATAACCTGGCTTTTATTTAGCTAAATTATACCTAATTACTGTTTTGCTAATGGCTAATCTTTAGTGATATCTTGCTGACTTTGACCATTTTTTAGAAAAAACATTTAAATTTAGAGAGAGAAATCTATATAATTACTTGTGGGTGTCGAATTTTGTGGTTTTGCTCTCTTTTGTTTTTTAGTTTATCATATATTTAGATAACTGAGACTATTTTTCATTTAGAAATTCATTACAGCTAGAGGATGTTGTTCATTGACTGGCTGGCAGGACCCCTTTTGATCTCTGACAAATTCTGAGACTGGGAATTATTAATATCCTTCTCGGACTGGAGAGAAACCCCAGCTGCACATTAATCTTGATACCATTCTCTTGAGAGAAACTCTTATGGGCTTATTAGGAATGTTTCCAGGTGGCATTTGACTTGTTGATAGCTAGGGATGCAAACCGAGTAGGAGGCTTTGGGAAACATTGCTGAGAACTTGCAAGATTTTTATGTATGGCTTACTTTGTTTCTGTATCTATCTTTTGAGCTCCTTACTATACACTTTCAGATTTGTGGCTCGTACTTTCCACAGGCAGAATACTGCATAATGATGCAAAAATACCAGAGGACAACAAAAGAATCTTATACCCTAATATTATAAGATACTTGTTTCTTTGAACCCTACTAGATAGAGGAACCTGTTGTTTTGTAGGAGCCACTAAAACTCTATTACAGTTACCATCTTTAGCAGTTCATACCACATCTTCATTTGCCAAACTGTTGCTTTCTACTTGACTAACTAGGCTTTTGAGGTTTAAATTATTCATCAGTTTCATACACCATAAGAATAAATAACTATGTTTTTATATCTGTATGAAGCTCTTTGCTTCTTTAAAGCACTTCAGAGCTTTAGGGTAGTGGGAATGCTATAGCTAACTCTTTTGGACTTAACAATGATACTCAGTTTGTGCTGTTAGTAATCAATGTTGTTACTTTGCCATCTTGGCTCCACCCCCCAACCATGCAGCTATCTTTAAGAGAACTATAGAACAGGCCATAGGGAAGAAAAAAACCCCAAAAAACAAAACAAAGGTAGAAACAAAACTTCCTGGAATATGCTGGTTCCCAGAACAGAGAATTTTGAGAGCATGGTAAATTGACTGTTGTAACGTAGGGTCATTTATTTAAATGTTAAGTAAAGATGAGTAACTGCTTTGTTATTATCTATGCTGCAGATATCAAGGAGTCCACAAATCTGCTTATTTGTTTTTTTAATTCTTTCTTATTTTAATGCTACCCTAGTTCGATTCACAGCAACTTTATTGTTTTATGGAGTGATGCTCTTGAACACTTAATTTTTCATCTTATAATTATGAACTTTTAATTTTTCCTTACCAAAGATTATGCCCAGTTTTATTATCAGGATGTTTAAATTAATAAATGAATGTCAGTACATATATATGTATGTATAGAAGAATGTCTGTGTATATTAATATATATGTGAGTGTGTGTATATATATGTACATGTATACTTAGAGGTCACAGGATGAGTTGAATATGAAAGGATGAGTTGAATATGAAGGGATAATATCTAAATAAAATTAAGAGAGAGGAATATATTGGGAGAAGGAGAAAGAGAGAGAATAGGGTAAATTATCTCATAAAAGAGGCAAGAGAAAACTGTTACAATGGAGGGGACGAGCAGGAAGGTGAAAGGGAATGGGTTAACCTTACTCACATTGGATTTGGCTTAAGGAGGGAGTAACATATACGCCCAATTGGGTATCTTACCCTACACTAAAGTAGGGGGGGAAGGAAATAAGAAGGGGGATGATAGAAGGGAGGGCAGATAGAAGGAGAGGGTAGTTAGAAGCAAATACTTTTGAAAAGGGACAGGGTCAAAGTAGAAAATAAAATAAGTGAGGGGTGGGATGGGATGGAGGGAAACAGTTTTTCACAATATAACTATTATGGAAATGTTTTGTGTAAAACTACACATGTACAATCTGTATTGAATTGTCTTCGCAGTAGGGATGAGGAAGGAAAAAGGGAAAGAACCTGGAAATCAAAGTTTTAAAAACAAATGTAAAAAAAAAAGAAAACAGAAAAAAAGTATCAAAGAATGTAGGGCCAGACAGCTAGATCACTGAGAGATCAGCATCTCTGCACACAGTTAGGTTAGATATGATGACAAGTTAACCAGAACTGAACTGGGTTCATCCTACTGAGCATCCCTTTCAGAGTGCTCTCCTTGGAAGACACATCACTAATTCCCAGTCACCTGCACTAACAAGCAGTGAGCAAGGAGTCCTCATTACTCTGTGATCAGGCCCGTTTCTGACCTGACCTAGGAAAATGGTTCTGTGACCACTTCCTGATGGTTGGTTGTTGTCCTTTGTTCTTAAAGAGGGTCAAAATGACATCATCATGTCGGAGTCAAGGTGCAGTGTTTCCATCTCTGGCTGATCAGACCAATGTGATCTCAGAATGCTCTCACATGGGTTGGGCACAGATAGTCCACATAAACACTTGGAATAGAGAAGGTTCTAAATTTGTACATCTAACATTTCTTTTGAGCTACTGCAATTCTGTTTCACTCATAGAGCACAGTGCCTTCTGTGATGTGGGCACATGTCTCACAATCAATTGCAAAGTTCTTCAGAGAGACTTTCAGAATGACTTTCAGAGTATCCTTGTATCCTTCTTACCACCTCCTGATTCACCAAATTTGTACCCAATAACTTGGGGCTGTTTCTAACATTTAAACCTGCCCTTAAGATAAAGTTGCCCAAGACTCCAAAGGTCTGCTTCCTCCAAAAGAGGAAGTAGGGTTTAGTGGTCAAAGTGCTGGCATTGGAGGAAGACCTAGATTCAAATCCTACCTGTTGTTACTTACTCACCATGTGACCCTGAGATAATCACAACTGATCTCTGGGATTCAAGTGTCCACATCTGTGAGGACCTTACAGCTCTATGTTCACATTTGTGAAGACTTTACAGCTCTAGATTTATGAGCCTATCAGCCTTTCCCAAAGACTAGACACATTTACAGCCAGTGGACCAAAATGGAGGAACGGGGGAAGAATGTTTGAAGGACAGACTAAGTGCTGGTCTGTTGTGTTTTGTTTTGACATATGACATTAAAGACCCTTCTTTAAAAAAATTGAATGAGTGTCAGATATACATTCACTGATTAGAATTTTCATGGAGAATAGTCCTTGAGAAAACTAGGGAACCAGGTATCTTGTTAAATTTCATAAATCTTCATTTCATCTTTCTTTAGTAGAAGTAAGCCTTTAATTGATTAATTGGTTCTATTAAAAAGCTTTCTTTTAATCCTTGGAAATAGTTTTCCTAGATTTCCTGGTTTGTTGATGAAATCCATATGCATATCAAATTTGCTTCCCATTCTGGATTCTAAGGATTCATTTATGGAGCATTGTAAAGTGCCTGATTTTTAAAAATTAAAGGTACAGTTTAAAGAGCTAAGTTGATTTGTTCTTGGTTGTTTTAAAATTTTCAATATATATAAAAATATTATTTCAAAGACAGTGTTATCCTAGAAAAATATTACTCTCAAGTTAAAATCTCTTTTCTCTTTTCCCATCCTTCACCACCCCATTTGTTTTCTTTGATGGCATCAGCATTTAAATTATTTGGTGGAAATTCTTAGTTGGTTGGATATATTAAGTGGTGTTCTCATTTAAAATGATGTCTTATAAGTATAAAATGAAGTCTTATAATGATTCTCTCCTTTTGTAGGTGCACCGTTGGGTCAATTATGAATCTATGCTGAAAGAATGTCTTGTTGGCAGAATGGCTGTCAAGCCTGTGGCTATTGCTAAAGGTATGTTGTGTTAGACATACTTTGATGTTTTAGAATTGAAGTGCCATACAGAAAATATTTTGCCTTTACTTTTATTACTAAAGTAACAGTTATATGTTTTTTCTTACTTTTACTAACTTTGCATAAAAACACTTGAATGTTTCTCTTAAGCTCTTTATACTTTTATATTTTGAACTCTTCCAGAGAGAAAGCTCATTGTTGAGATTTATGATGCTAGGATATAGAAGCAATCCATTGTACTTCTCCAGTGACTGCATTATTTTTAGTGTTTGCTTTTCATACTCACATCCAACTAATGCATACTGTTAATATGCAGTGTGCTAGCTGGTGTGTGTGTGTGTGTGTACAACACACACACATATGCATACACATATTACAGTTCTTTGACATATTGAGGTATATGGAACTCAAAAGTTCTTCCTTTAGATTTCTGTGTGGTTCTGCTACCTTTGTACCGTTTTCCTTTCTGCTACTACCAAAATGACAGAGAAATCTGTTCAAAAGTAGAATGGACTATCTGATGTGGCACCTCTAGCAGAGAATTCAAAAGTCCTGTGATAGTGATAAAATTGTAGACCTGCTTAAGAATGGCTAAACTTTTAGCATCTTTTCTGGCTCTATAAATATAAAGATAGATATCTAGATGTTTATAAACATACTAATGAAATCACAGATCCATACACACTCTCTCCTATCTCTCTCTCTCTCTCTCTCTCTCTCTCTCTCTCTCTCCCTCCCTCTTTCCCTCTCTCTCCCTCTCTCTCTCTCCCTCTTTCTCTGTCTCTTTCCCTCTCTCTCTGTCTCTTTCCCTCTCTGTCTCCCCCCTTCAGTTGCCTGGGGTAATGAGGATTAAGTGATTTTTTTTCCAGGTTCACACATTTAGTGTGTTTTAGAGGCGGGACTTTAATCCACATCATCCTGAGGTTGGTTGTCTCCATTCTTCCATGCTTCCACTCTAAGATCTAGACCTTTACCCTGGCTAGCTCTCTTGCTTGGAATGCTCACTCCCTTGCACCTCCACTTCTTAGAATCCAAAGCTACCTCTTGCACTTGGCTCTTTAGGAGGTCTTTCCATTGCTGTCCACTCTAAAGTTACTTTGTGTCTATCTTGTATATACACCTATGTATGTACATGAGTGTAGGAAATGTCTTTTGCTTCTTTTTGTAACCTCAGCACTTAGCATAGTGCCTGGTGCTTAATAAATCTTGATGGATTGATTGATCTCTCCCTTATTAGAATGTAAATTCTTGAAGGCAAAGACTAATTTCATTTTTTATTTCTATCCCCATTGTTTAGCACTGTATATTATATAATGAAGGCTTTACAAATGCTTGTTGATTAACTGAAAACTCCATGGTATGCCAGTTACAGAAGTAATCCAGGATAATTTTAGAAAGCTAATAGAAGATTCATTTTTAGTTGTACTTTTCTTTAAAAAAAAAAGTTTCAGCCATTTGGATATTCATCAACTTTTGCCAGTCACATAAATATATAGCTAAAAATGAGAAATAATTATCATATAATATGATTTTTTTTTCCAAAAACAAATTGCATAGAATGGCTTTTCAGTTTATGTGACCTTTTTAGATAGGAACAAAATGCTTTACATGAGAAATGTGATTTACAGACATACTGGTTATATTATACACTGAAAGTAGATTTAATCTTGTGCTGTTCTGTAGTTGTTGGTTACTGTTAAATAAAAGCAGATGATCACAATTGCAACAGTGAAGACAGATGAACCAGGCTAGATGAGGGTAACCCAGTAATCATACAACCAAGTGGAATGACTGCATTTTTATCTAGTGGTTGATAAATAAGGATTGCTTTGAGGCTTAATCATAGTCTTTTTTAGATCATAATGCTTTTCCTGAAATACCTAGAGTAAACTTTTTTTATATTAACTTATAAGAGTTTTTGTTAAAATATAAAAATAGTTGTTTTACAGTAATTTGTCTCTGCCCTTCTCTGTTGAGTTGTTGTAACAGTTAAACTAGACCATGGGAACCTTAAGTTTATAAGTGACTAGGACCAACCTATCTGCCCACCTCTCCATCAGGAGTTAATCCTCCTTCTGACCTCAGTACTTCTAGTCTCCCATGATTGATACCTTGCAGTTCTTTGAATTTTCTTCTCTCTTGTCTTAAATATCCATTCAGTTCCCAAGAATCATTGACTCTTCCTAGATGAAATTTCTCATAACTATCTTTTTTGGGTTACTTACCCTAGTACAGGACTTCTTAAATTTTTTCCTCTCCTGACACCTTTTTGCATTTTGGCAGCATTTCTTGGTGTTGTGTGGCCTGAGGGTGCATGCAGTGCAAAGTGTGCATGCTTTGTTTTCAGAACCAAGGCTGCAGCAAAGATGCAACATAGGCAAGCACTGCCAGAAACACCTTGGATTTGTTATGCATTTGATTTTGAATTAATTTTGGGTTGTTGTGCATTCAGAAACCTTTTACTATTGCCAAATTTTAAACACTGTATATAAACCTGCTAGTAATGATCTAGTCAAGTCTCTAGTCCAGTCTGATACTCTTTAAGTTGCATAGAAGGTGCCAGTTTGGATTGGTACAGAGAGTTTCCCCACTTAGGAGTTTCTTTACCTGTGAAATCACAGATCCAGTCTCAGTCCCTAACTTATTTGTATAACAGTTGCCCCTTCCCTCAAGTAGAAGGAAGAAGGTCTTTGGTTTCTGTATTCCCAAGGTTAAGTGATGGGAATTGGTTCAGAGTTGCACTAGATGGACAGTTACAGACAGGTTGTAATCTGTCTCACTAAAGGAAACATTGACAGTGTGGAGATTACAAATCCATTAACTGATAGAGAGTTCTTGGGCAGATCTTTTACTTTCTTTGGCCCTCCTTTTCCCCATATGTAAAATGAGTGAATTGGCTGAGGCTATTACTCTGTTTCTTCCAGATATAAGTCATGACCCTATGAACCTATGACCTTCCCCCAAATAGTATCTGTAGAGCATAGTCCAACTCCTTTGCCTAACATTCAAGATCCTTTACAATTTGAACTCTTCTTGTTTTCCATCCTGACCTTATGCTCCCTTCTGTGTACTTTCCACTCCAGCAAAACTGGGTCATATGCCCTTCATTCTGTAGTTCACTACCCTCCTTACATTCTTCATAGAAATCCTTTTGTTATAGCACTCTCCCCTCCATGTATTTATTTGTTAATTAGAGCCCAATTTCCCTGTTAGTAATGTCCTTTCACTTTTTATGCGTAAAATAGTATTTCTCTTGTTTCTTATGTACTTAATTATAATGCATTATTAAATACTATTGTTATTGTATATGTGCTATCCATTCCCCCCCACTAGACTATAAACACCAAGAGAGCAGGGAACATGACTTATTTAAACTTTCTTTTTCATTAAGCATTTTGCATAGCACTTTCTGCAAAACAGTTATTTAATATTTATTGAATTAAAATGATACAGTTTGATTAATGAGTGAGTCTTTTGAATGTGAATCATTAATAATAGATCACATTTATATAATGCTTTAAGGTGCTAGTTATGATTTGTAGTCTATATATGGCAGTGGTAAACCACCAATTTCTACTTTGCTAACTTAAAATGTGATAATCGTGAATAGACTCACACTAAAGTTTTATCTGCAATTAGGATTATATTTTACTCAGAATTAGAACTGTTAACCAATAGAGACAGTGAAGTGATGTAGTAGAGAGTGCTGATCTTGGAAAAAGGAAAAACTAAGTTTGAATCCTGCCTCATACACTTAACTAGCTATGTGAATCTGAGCAAGTCAGTCTCCCTCAACCTTGGTTTTCTTGTCTGTAAAATGTGGACAATAGTATCTAGCTCACAGGGCACTTTTGAGAATCAAATGAGATAATAGCTATAAAGAACTTTGTGAATCTTAAAATGCCATGTAAATATTAGCTAATTATTGTTATTATTTACCTGGAAGTGTTTTAGGATCCCTTCATTTTAGCAGTGAAGAAATTGACCCATGTAATAGTCATTATATGGTATATAGAAGTTCTTTTCAAGTGTGGGATATAATGGAGCACAGTTTGCTTTCAGAAAATTTTATTTAGTAGTTATTCGTATTAGGATTATGTAAAATGTTTCTAACACATGCCAATATTATTTTATTATTATAGGGTTAGGTTGAAGTAGGGAGTGTTTTGAATTTAGAGAAGGAATCAAAGTAGTATTGCTTTCAATAATACCTTTGAACTACTTCACATTGATTAAGGGCTACTAGTTGATCATCCTGTTATATTTCTTTTTTTGTTTGTTTTATTTGATGTATTTTGTTTTTATATTACAAACTCAGATTACTCTCACTTCATCAGAAGTCTCTTGTAACAAAGTAAAAATGTTGAGAATTAATAATATGGTGACCTCATTTGAAAGTACATTATAACATTCTATACCAGTAGTATCCCCACTGCTATTAAAAAAAAAAAACTTATCAGAAATCTATTTTATCTCCCTCCTAGCCACCCAGTTAAAAAAAAAAACAAAAACAAATTTCTGTAACAAATATAGTCAAGCAAAAGAAATTTTGTCACTGTGTGTGTGTGTATGTGTATATATACATATATATATATAAATGTGTGTGTAAGTGTATATGAAAATGTTTTATTTTGCCTCCTAAATCCATGACCTCTCTGTTATAGGAAACATGTTTCATCAGTCCTCTGAAATAATGAATAGTTTTAGTATTGATTACAACTTTCAAAATTCTGGGTTTTTTTTTTTAAGTGTTATTATTATATAAATTGTTTTCCTGGTTCTGTCCATTTCATTCTTCATCAATTCATAAAAGTCCTCAAAATTAATCCACTTTCATAATATTGATGTTATAGTATAAATTGTCCTAGTTCTGCTTCATTATGTATCAGTTCATATAAATCTTTCAATAATCTTTTTGAAATTGTTTCCTCATTCTTACAGCACAATAGTATTTCAGCACATTCATATACTACAGCTTATTCAGCCTTTTCTTAATTATTTCACTTGTTGAACACATTCTTTTAGTTTCCAGTCTTTCTTGCCATAAAGAACTTTTATGAATATTTTTGTATAGTATCTTTTTCTATTTCTATATATGCTGCCAGAGTGAGCACATCTTGCCTTATTTCTTTGATCTCTTTTGGGTATGGATCTAGTAGTACTGTTGCTGGGTCAAAGGGCTTGTACTTTTTAATAACTTTTTGTGTACAGTTCCCAATTTCATTCCAGAACAGTTGTATACATTCACAGATCCACTAACAGCACATAAATATTCATGTTTTTTCATAGCCTCCCCAAATTTTATCATTTTCCTTTTTTGTCTTCTTTGCCACTGTGATAAATATGAGATAGAATGAGATAGTTACTTTAATTTGCCTTTCTCCATTAGCAATTTCGAGCATTTTAAAATATTGATATGTTGGATGATATGATGGACAGTTTGGATATTTGAGAAACAAAGAATGTGTGATGCCATGGACAGAGTGCTGGATTTAAAGTCAGGGCATATTAGTCCAAGTCTCAGTTTTCCTACTTACTATCTTTGTGACATTGGACAACTCACTGAGCTTTCAGAGACTCAATTTTCCTATATGCAAATGAGAAGATTAGACTAGATGACCATTGTAGTCTTTTCTTTCTTTAAATCTTTGATCCTATAAGCCTACTTTGAAAGAACACCTGAGTTCTTAGGTCAGTGTTTAATGCTTAGTTAATTGTTAGGGAGAATGAATTTCTTTTGCCACCTGAAAATTTAATTTTTACAAATGTGTTTTGATTCAGATTTGGCTTTAAAACATGTCCATTCCAAAAACTGATTTCCTTTTCCATTCTCCTTTATTCTGATATTTGTTCACTTTCTACATAACATAAGCTTCTTTAAAATTTTTATTTATCTTTTGTGTTTCCTTGTAGAGAATCACGAGAAGAAACTTTTAAATGGTAAGTCTTTAAAAAGAAGATTGTGCAAGATGATATTTCTGTGGACTCCTTTGGAATCAAGTTTGTTTTTTTGATATTTTAGTCATTTTAAAAAAATATTAATGCCCTTATCAAAACTAGGAATTCTAGAATTTTAGACTTTGACCAGACAAATAATAAAAACTCTGACCCATATGAAAACTCCTTTTATAATACCAGCAACAACTATTGCTTATTTGAAATAATACCATTGACTCACTAGTATTTCAGTGTTCACTTACTTTCTCCTCAATTACAGAGGACTATATAATATTTAATAGTATCTTTTATAATGATATGTTTATGGTGTTTTTTTGTGCCCTTTTCAATTTGAAGACAAGCTTCCTTTCTCAGAGCAAAACAGAAGTTGAGTAATTTTGCCTTCTCTCTCTTTTTTGCTTGTCATTTTAAAAGAAATGTATTTACTATTAGTTTACAACATTCAGTTCCACAGGTTTTTGAGTTCCAGATTTTCTCTCCCCTCCTCCCCCTCCATGCCAGCATGCAATCCGATACAATACCTTCACCTTAAACATTAGTTAAATTGTAACCAATGGAATGAATGAGGAAGAAGAAATAAAACAAAATTAAAAAGAGAGACAACAAGTAGTTTGTTTCATTCTGCATTCAGACTCCATAATTCTTTCTCTGGATGTGGATGGCCTTTTCCATCATGAATCTTTTGGAGTTGTCTTATAACCTTGCGTTGCTGAGGAGAGCCCAGTCTATCAAAGTCAGTCATCATAGATACAGTGTGTCTATAATTATGTGCAGTGTTCTCCTGGTTCTCCTCCCCTCACTCAGCATCAGTTTACATAAGTCTCTCCAGGTTATTATGAAGTCTGTGTGCTCCTCATTCCTTATAGCACAGTAGTATTCCATTACATTCATATACCACAGCTTGTTCAGCCATTCCCCAATTGATGGTCATCCCCTTGATTTCCAGTTCTATACCACCACAAAAAGAGCTGCTATAAATATTTTTGTACATACTGGCCCTCCTCTCACTTGTATGATCTCTTTGGATATAGCCCTAAGAGTGGTATTGCTGGGTCAAAGGGTATGCATATTTTTATAGCCCTTTGGGCATTGTTCCAAATTGCCCTCCAGAATGGTTGGATTAGTTCACAACTCTACCAACAATGCTTTAGTGTTCCAGTTTTCCCCACATCTTCTCCAGCATTTATCATTTTCCTGTTTAGTCATGTTAGCCAGTCTAACAGATGAGATGTGGTACCTCAGAGTTGTTTTGATTTGCATTTCTCTAATCAGTGGTGATGTAGAGCATTTTTTCATATGATTATAGATATCTTTAATTTCTTCCTCTGAAAGCTTCCTGTTCATATCCTTTGACCATTTGTCAATTGGGGAGTGACTTGTATTCTTGTAAATTTGATTCAGTTCTCTGCACATTTTAGAAATGAGGCCTTTAGAGGACCTGAGTTCAAATCTGGCCTCAGATACTTAACACTTACTAGCTGTGTGACCTTGGGCAATTGCCCTGCCTTTCACCCTCCAAAAAAAGAAAAAAGAAATGAGGCCTTTATTAGAGACATTGGTTGTAAAAATTATTTCCCAATTTTCTGCTTCCCTCCTAATCTTGGTTACATTGGCTTTGTTTGTACAAAAACTTTTCAATTTAATGTAATCAAAATTGTCCATTTTGCATTTTGTAATGCTCTTTATCTCTTGTTTGGTCATAAATTCTTCACTTATCTATAAATCTGACAGAAAAACTATTCCTTGTTCTCCCAGATTGTTTACAGTATCTAAATCATGAACCCATTTAGACTTTATTTTGGTATATGATGTAAGCTATTGGTCTATACCCAGTTTCTGTCATACTATTTTCCAGTTTTTCCAGTGGCTTTTGTCAAATAGTGATTTCTTATCCCAGCAGCTTTGGGTCTATCAAACAGTAGATTACTATAGTCATTGACTACTGTGTCTCGAGTACCTGTTGTATTATGCTTATCTACCATTCTGTTCTTCAACCGGTACTAAGTATTTTTGATGACTGCTGCTCCATAATACATTTTAAAATCTGGTATGGCCAGGCCACCTTCCCTAGCAATTCTTTCCATTAATTCCCCTGATATTCTGGTTTGCTTGCCATTTTAGAAGCAATTGGTTTTAATTTTTGTGGTTCCTACAAAACAGATTGTGTTATTAGTATGGTTACTCCCTTCGCCTATTCATATCACACAGGCCTTCTACACCTTGATAAATTGTTTTTGTGTACTGTTATAGCAGAAAAGAAAATCATCACTTTGCCAGTATCTGGTGTTGAGCCTTTCCGGATTTAGCTAGCCTGGATTGAAGTCACAAAAGTTCATCTCTGGGCCTGTGCTCAAAACTTGATGGAAAATGCCTGAGATTGTGTGTCACTGACTTAACTTTTAAGAACCCAGAGTTACCATATCATGTTATATGCACTTAAAGTGTCTATACTTCACTAGGGCCTTTACCTTTTAAAATTTGTTCTTCATAATTTCACATATTTTAATTTTGCTTTTAGTAGAATAACATGTTGGTAAAATTTCCATTTCTTAAAAAAGTTTCTTTTTACAGGCATTCTTTTCAAAAGCAAAGTACCAGATTTACCTGCCAAAGAAATTTCTCCAAGGTATGTATTGCTATTTCACTTTGAGTGAAATAAACATGAGTTTATTAATACAAAATACATATGGTGGGTTGAGAATATTTCCAATATAAAACTTTTAAAAATAATTTATCAAACACAATAATGTATTAAAATGTATCTCACCTCTTACTGTCATACAATAAATTTATGTAATATGTCCTAATTTATTTTATGTTGTGGGAGAATGAGATATCCCTTAAAGTGAATATTTAAAATAAATTAAAATTTTCCTTTTAAGTGATAAAATAAAAAAATTTTTTTGATGGAAATCTTTCTAAGGTGTGTTGCACATTTCTATCCTATATTATTATTAAACAATATGTTAAATTTAACTATCCCTGTAATTTTTCAGTCCACTCTCTATAATTCTCCTTTCTCTCTTTTTTTTTTTTTCTGTTCTTCTCTCTCTCTCTTTTTTTCTTTTTTTGCTTTTTGGAGAGGGGAAGGCAGGGCAATTGGGGTTAAGTGACTTGCCCGAGGTCACATGGCTAGTGAGTGTTAAGTGTCTGAGGCCGGATTTGAGGCCAGGTCCTACTGACTGCAGGACTGGTGCTCTATTCACTGTGCCAGCTAGCTGCCGTTCTTCTCACTTCTAATAGCCCTTTCCTGATGTTTCTTGAATTGTAGACTCTCTAAGTTGAAATGAACCTCAAAAACCATTTAATTCATATTGATCTGAAGTATAGCTATCCTCTTGATGACATCTTTTCATGGTCATCCAGCCTCTGTTTCAACACTTGAATAGAAATTCACTATAGATCTTGATCTAATTATTAGGAATTTCCTCCTTAAATTGAGCTGAAGTTTCCTTTTTGATCCCCTTTCTGTACAGTGATACATCCTTCATTTAATTGAAGATTACCATTTTGAACTTTTTCTACTGACTGAAACCTTTTTTTGGTTTTTGTCTTTTTGGAGGGGGGAGGGCAGGGCCATTGGGGTTAAGTGGCTTGTCCAAGGGCAAGCCCAGATTTGGACTCAGGTCCTACTGAGTCCAGGACCAGTGCTCTATTCACTTTGCTACCTAGCTTCCCCAAAACCTTTTATTTTTTAGGCTAAAGTCCCCATTTCTTTCAGCTGACTCTGGATATGTCATGGCTTAAGAATTTTCTTTCCATTTTAGTCTTCCATTAGGCCATTAATATTGCTATTGCACCCCCACCCTCAAGATGTTCCCCAAACTGGAAATAATGCTGCAGATATGTCCTCATCTGGGCATAGTACTGTGGAATAATCATCTCCCTCCTTCTGCTAATATAGCTTAAGGGCCTTTTCTTTGTGGGGGAGAGTTAATTGTTATGTCACGTGTCACACTGGTAACTCATTTTTACCCCACGTTGTACTTATACAATTTATTTTTTTGAACCCAAGTATAGGACTTAATCTTATTAAATTGTATCTAATTTGATTTGACTGAATCTAGTCTGTCAGAAATTTTTTTATATAATGATTCTGTTATTTAGTGTATTAGCTCATCCTTTTTGGCTTCATATCATCTACCAATTTGATAAACCTTCTGAATCGGGCCAAAGACTGTACCCAGTGTCAGTCTACTAGAAATTTTCCTCCAGGGTCACATCATTCTATTAGTCACCACTTTTTGGATCAGTCATTCAGCCAATTATAGATCACCTAAATCATTTTATTATCAAGCTATATGTCTCTTCACTTTGTCCTAAATATCATGAGAAACTTTTGTCAGATACCTTGCAGAAAATCTGTATGTCATGTGTCTACCATATGGGCAATTAATTTTATCTCTCTCACCCTGAGTTCCTATATCACCAAGATAAGAATATAATACTAGCACTACTGACATCTTAGAGTTATTGTGAGGAAAGCACCTTTTAAAACATAAAGTAAATGTGAGCCTGTAGTGGTGGTGATAGTGTTGGTGGTGATGGTTGTTTTGTTATTACAATTTTCCAGACAAGTTTTATTGTTTTAGGTGAGGTAGGAGGAGGGCAGAATAAAAATACTTTTTTTTCCTCCAGATCTCTGTGATTTCACTGATGTAGGGAGTTCCCAGTGAGGAAATTTCTTCTACTTATGCAGATTAGTAACTGTTATACCACTTTTGGTCTTAGAGAGTTGCCGTAGGTAAGAGCTTAAGTGACTTACTCAGAAGCACTTACCTACGGCAACGTGTTTTTACCAAAAATGTATTACTCAGTCTGATTACTTACCTTACTGCTTAGATTTGGCACCAAATGACTTTTGGCTATCTCTTTTCAGAGGATGATGATATTGAAGATGCTAATTACTACTTTTATAGCATTTTAAAGTTTACAAAGAACTTCCAAATTTTTTTTGTTGTTGAAGGTATTTAAAAGATTATACCTGTTCTTGAGACAATTCCAGAAGAGTTGTTCTAAAAACATTTTAGAGGGCGGCTAGGTGGTGCAGTGAATAGAGCACCAGCCCTGGAGTCAGAAGTACCTGAGTTCAAATCTGGCCTCAGACACTTAACACAAAAACTAGCCGTGTGACCTTGGGCAAGTCACTTAACCCCAGTTGCCCTCCAAAAAGCAAAAAAAAAATAAAAACATTTTAGGAATGTTTTCCCAAGGGAATGGCAACAAATCATTTAAACATTTAAGAAGAGAGATAATTCATATGTAAGAAATGTTGTCAGAAATATTGAAGATTTAAGGTAGTTGTTTCCTAGCTTAACCACCAGTGAATAACATACAGCTTTTACTCTGATCCCTCTCTCCTCTCTAATGCCTCTCTCTTTCTCTTTATTTTTGCATATATATTCTATATATATTGTCTTTCTGTATGTACATACACATATAAACACATACACATACATACCCTTCTGCTCCATATTATAGCAATCTTCATTCTTTTTTTAAATTTATACTTCTTAGAGCACCATAAAATTACAGGTGTTAAGTATATAATAAGTATATAATAGTAGCTGCCCATTTCAAATGGTGGTTTATTTTTTTTTTTTTTTTGAGTAAGCATTTCTGAGGATCAGAAAAATAAATTCCACAATTTAGCATTAACTTGATATTTAATCAGTCATTTTCTCTGGGACTTAGTCATTTACTTGTTGTGGGATGATTATGAGTTAAGATAATCCCTTTCCAAATTTTTTGTTCATGGGCATTTGCTAATTATCATTGGGACAGAGTAGATTTTAGTAAGTTCTACTTTCTATGAAAGTGTCAAAAATTTCTAATGGAGCTTAGTCCAGTTGCTCCTTACACAGAAGTAGACCATTTGGATTTTGAAAATTTGTTCAGTCAGAATAGATAAGTGTTTATTTAGTTAACAACCCAGGCCTAAGACCTTATTTAAAAAGTGTAATTTAAATATATCATATAATAAAGTGAAGAGGCAGTTTTTATGTGGAGTATGTTTTAAAAGGTGTATATTTTCCTGAAAACTGAACATATGAAGAAATTTAGTGATTTTAGTTTATACTTGTAGACAGGATCATTTAAATCAAGAGATCTAAATATTTTTTCTTCACAATCTTTTACAGCTATGATTGGTTCCAGACAGAGTCCTTAATCACGATTGTCATATATACCAAACAGAAGGTAAATGTTTTTTTGAAATCAGAGAAAAATCTAAAAATAAGACTAGGAGGTATTTTGTATTTTATCCTTGTTCAGATTTCATTTGTACAAAAAAAAAACTACCTAAAATCCTGCAAAACCTTATTAGCATAGTTTGCAGAACAAATGAGAATATTTGTTAATTAAAGCTGTCTTTGAAGTAGCAGACTTCCATATCACAAATTGGGTTTATAAGAAGGGAAAACCAGGGTCTCAGAGGAGTGCTATTTTCTTGATTCTCAACAATCCTGCCAGTGAGAGCTCAGATAGCCTCTTACTACGGATTGAGCATCTATACATTTTCATGTCCTACATTTTCTAGCCAGTAAACTTCTGGGGAGCTATACAACTTAGTAAGAAAGATCTGGTGCTCCTGTTATAATCACAGAGCTAAGTCAGCCATCCTGGCCATTCATGAATTCATATTACAACCATGCTCTGGCTTCTGCTTGAGGCTTAGTTCCTTTACTGTCTTATAGCAAAATTGACTCTTTAACAAAAGAATTCTATCTTGTCTTCTACAAGATCTGTCAACCACCATCTGTCAGAATCAAGGAGACAAGGCCTGCCACAACTCTACCCATTACTACTAGGTTTAGCATGGATAGCAGGTACCTACACATTTGTTGCTTCCACCTCTTGTTCTTGATAGCCTTTAGGTAATATATTTATTAGACAAAGGATCTTTGATGTTGTTAATGTGGGAATTTCATTCACTGATGGAGATTGCAACTCATTCTTACTTTGTAGGTAATTCTTAGTTGTCTATAGTTCTGAAAATTTAAATGATTTGCATAAAGACACAGTTAGGATTGAGTCTTGAATACATGTCTTTCTGATTCCCAAGTCCAGCATTATCCACTATGCCATGTTGCCTTTCTAGGTTACTGGGATCCTAGTTGCAGGATATATGTTGTGGGGGAGGAGGAAGGGAAAATTCCTAGGGTGGAAAGTATGGTTCAGATGATATTATCAAGTTTATTTGTACACAGGGTATAAAAACTAGGAATTTCTAAAAACATTTTGTGGATGAGGCCTTTTGAAAACTTTATAAAACTAGGTTAAATGATATATGGCTGATTTATGTTTTGAAGAAATGAAATGAAATGTGTTTAACTTTTGCTAGTTTAATAAATCAGTGGTCATCAGTTTAGTGACAAGATAATAGTACAGGCCAAAGTGAGCACTGTATTTCCTAATGGTATTTTTTAAATGGTTTATATTCTTTTGAACTAAACAAAACCCTTTGGAAAGTTTAATTAAATTGTCTCTTGGTTTTCCTACTTGTTGCTTTTTGTAGTTAATTGTCCTAGAAATACCAGTGAAAGAAAAATTACATTATACTTATGGAAGAAGTGATAAAGTCTGGCTTCAGTATACTTGAAACGGTTAATGGTAGGGCCTTTTTTTTTTTTTTTTTTTTTTTTTTTTTTTTTGCTCTGTGTTTGCTCAGTTAGGCAAATTGCTTCTTTTATTCCCCACCTCCCAGGCTGAAATCTGGTTTCTCCATACCATGCTGCTGCAGACTAGGAGAGGAAAGTAGGCAGTTTTGCTGCCAGGCCATTCAGCTCTGTGTGGAGCAGTTAATTTACTTTATTGACCAATTTTTAAAATACAGACAATACCAAAGTAGTAAGAGAAAGGAAAAGAAAAATTAAGTATGTAGGGTGCTTTTACTTCTGCTTTGCCCCCAATTATACCACTTTCTCACCTCACTTCAAATTGTACTGGATCCTTCAACAGGTGTAAGCACCCCTTGTTCCTGCAGCAGTCAGAGGCAAAAAAAACTCTGCCCATTCCTTGCTTATTGCCTCTCCTCATTCCCATACTTTGTTCTGCCATGCTTTTTTACCTCTGTCACACTTGGGGAAGAGAAGAGCATTTCTTCTTCCTCTTTTCTCTGAAAAATTATCACCAGCATCACAGTTTTCTTAATAAATCTCAGTGTAATCCGGTGAAAAGTTTAGGATTTAGCAGAACTGAATGCTATTTGGGAAACCCTAATCTAGCAAATCATGTTTGTGATAGATTGAATGGCATCCTGGTGAACTAGAAGAGATTAAAAGTCTAAAAGTAGATTTCCATTTATGCTTATAAGTTAGTATACTCTTACTTTTACTTAGCATTTACCCTAGTGTGAATAAATTATTTATATTAGGTCAGTATTCTTATATTCTTTAGTTC
This sequence comes from Petaurus breviceps papuanus, assembly GCF_028583685.1. Classification (NCBI taxonomy): domain Eukaryota; kingdom Metazoa; phylum Chordata; class Mammalia; order Diprotodontia; family Petauridae; genus Petaurus; species Petaurus breviceps. The sequence continues at coordinate 1,099,022 of NW_027187302.1, forward strand.
TTCCAAAGATCTTGAATTTCATTAGTCATAGGTCCTCCTTCCACTAACTCAGATTACAGGTTGTGACTTAACAGATGGTTTCACAAGTTACCCCCTCCCTCACCATCTACTTGATCAGTAAGTTGCCTTCTGGTGGTGAACCTCTTTGAATTTGGCAGGGCCAGTCTTTGTCCTCTACTTGAAGCCTTTCCAGCTTGTCAAGAACTATCAGAGCTTGAGCTTCTCTGGCCTTGTCACTGAGAACCTAAAATTGCCTTCAGATCATGTGGACATGGGAGTATCGCAGAGTGTCTTTAATGGATGAATGTTCTATCTAATGAGTGTTATTTGAGAAAAAAAAATATTAGAATTTAGTTGGAAGGGCTTTAGAGGTGATTTAGTTTAAACTCTCCTTAATTTTCAGATAGGGGAACTGAGGCCTAGAGGGACCAAGTGTTTAACCTAGTTTGGCAGAGCCAGGTCCAGAATCTTTTGCCTTTCAGTACAGATTTTTTTGCTGTCCTACACTTATTGGAAAAGTTCATGCATTGAGGATTTTTAAAAGTTCAAATCCTATTACCTTTTAAAATTTTTGTTTTCTATCTAAGGATATGGATTCAGAGTCTGTAATAGTTGACTATCAAGATGGTTGTTTTAGAGCAGAAATTATTATCAAGGATTATTCATATCTTCTTCATACTGGTAAGTGCATTTTTATGAATGAAACAATAATGTTACTCAGTCTTTGCACAACTATTCTGTAAAATACACAGTGCAAGTATTCTTATCCCCATTTTACAAATGGGAAACTGAAGTTCAGTAAAGTGAGCTCCATGGTTCAACAGCTAGCACATATCAGAGCTTGGGCCCATCTTAGGCTCTCAGACTCTCAAGGTTCATTTTTGTCTTGTTTTTTCTTACCACAACATACTGACTGCAGTTTGCTTTAAATATGATAATTAATTTGGTTTTAAATTAAATTTCTGAATAAAAACTTAATAGTATTTTTGCTTAAAATCTTAGTTATACAGAAATAAAATGGAACTTGATTAAAATTAAAGCCTATAAGATTAAATTAAGCATCTCTAGTAAAAATTAATTATGGCCATTGATTGTCCATCATTCTGGAATTTTCTATAATTTCAATATCTTAATTTTTTATCTTTTCTATTCTCCCCATGTACCCTGTAGGGCCAATAAAGTTAGCATTGTAGCTTTCCATATTGAAGAAACTAAGTATAATCCAGATCAGTAATATTTATTGGTTCAACATTAATGGCGTCAGTTTTTTTTTAATCTTACAGTCCTCAGAAAAATGGTGTCTGTCATGTATTCCAACTAAACTTGCTTTCTCCAGATCCTGACATTTCATTGTTCTGTCTCTTCTGCTCCATTACCAGATATGAATGTGACAGAAACAAGCTAGTATAGTAGATGAGATTTTTCCTTCTTCCCAGTTTTCTTTTCTGAAAACTGTTTCTAGTGCTTCTGGCTTCAATTTCTCACCATTTTCTCTCTTGAAAATGAAAGTATAGTAATTCGTGAGAGCAGACAAGTAACATATACCTAATTATAAGCCAGCAATAGAACACACACACATACACACATGCATATACAAAATGCTTATAGAATAATGCCCTTATTATTTCAGGTTCTTAGAGAAGTCTTAGTAATGGTACATTTAGCATCTATTCTTAGTTACAGAATATTGCATTTTACTTTTGCAGAACATGGCCGAAGCTCTAAGATGTCTCTGCTGACTTAGCATCATGCTGACTACACCTTACTCTGTTAAAGAAGTGTCTTCAGCCTGGCACTTGGTCTGAGTTAATCTTTTTTTTTTTTTTTAAATACCCATAGGGTTAAAAGGAACAGTTCAGGCAGTCTTGAAATTAAACTTCTCATCCAGAAATGCATCTGATCTAGTTTTCATTCTTTCTCTCAGTTTTTTCAATGTTAACATAAAGCTTGATAGACTATGTCTTTCAGAAGAAAATTTGCTTATCTTTTGTGCCCAGTTGTATTGTCAGTTGTATTGTAACGTATGTTAGTTGTTAGTATCAAAGTAGTTTTCTTTGTGAAATTATCTTTTTCCAATATCCTTTATGCATGATATATGTTCTAATTTGTATAGCTGAACATTTCACCTACTATAAATACAAAAAAGGGTATAAAATTTGTTGTTATTGAAATTGAATCAAAAAATTTCAAAAAAGTCAAGTCTCAATTGTTCATGCTAGTGAAGTGGATGTGATTTTAGATTATTGAAAAGAGATTGAAATTATTTTTGCTTGGATATGTATATTGAACAAGCAGATTCACACATACAGGGATTTACTCCTCTGTTTTGAGGCCTTTTTTCAACTCAGCTGGACAGTAGTTAGGAGGCAGCTTTGGATTATTCACTTGTGGAAAATTGAGGGTTGATTCTTAATTTGTGGGAAATAGTAAATGAACATAGTAACTTTTTTGGCATATTAAAAAAAGTTTTAAATGGTTTTGCTCTCTATTTCAATTGAATAGAATTTGTAGCTTTTGGCTTATCTAAGTAATTTATTATTTAAGATAATTGGAGCATATTATGTTACTAGAACATAAGATGAAGATGATCTCTTCTGGTGCTTGTAGATTCAGTGATTTAAAAGAAAGTTTGGTTTATGGAAATGAAGACTAAATCAGATATTTCTGTTGTAGAATTGAGCCATGAAATTCAAGAGGACATTTCTGGTAAGTTTATAAAATAAAATATTTTCCTAAATTTTATTTAATAGCTTTATCATTGTTAAATTTTTTTTACATAAGTACTAAAATGTATCTTTATTCTAAACTGTTTAAATCATTAGGTCTTGAGAAATTCAGATTCAAGAGCTACATTATTCTCTTTCTCATCTACTTCCATCTTTGTTTCGTTAGTTTTTCCCTCTCTTTTTTCCTTCCCTTCTTCCTTCTCTTATAGCTGTCTCCCTTCCCTGTTTCATGTCTTCTTTTTTCCATTATTCTACTTTTCATTGTCTTTTCCTTCTTACTTCTTTCTATTCTCTTTCCCCTTCTCTCCCTTGTAGCTGTTACCATTTTTATTAGAGCAAATACATGTTTAAGTATCTGCATTTACATATTTAATACTAACAATGGTGAGTTTAAAACATTGAATCAAGAATATTCAGATTTTATAAAATGTTTTACCGTGTATCCTTGCCCAGTATGGGCTTTTAATTTTTGGTTATAAGATAAAAGAATGATACTATATTATATTTATAGAACTTATAGTAATTCTGTAACTATAGCAAAATATTTTGTCGTAATGAGTAAACTATATGTGCCAAAAAGTATTTTAAAAAAAGTCATACATATTTTCAAGGAAATTTTCATTAGCTTTCAGACTCATTTAGTTCAGTTGTATTTACCAACAAACCTGCTTCTTTATGTTTTCCCCACATAATTAGATTCTGCATCTGCCTACCCCATTTATCCTGTTTTCTTAGACATGTTAAAAAGGAGATAATTAAATTTATTTTAGAACCATCAAATGCTTACTGACTTAATTAAGTTTAGGCTTGATTTTTTAGGTTTGTTAATTAATTGACATGACTAAGCATGTTGACCAACCGTGCAGTAGCATGGCCCTTAAGCAATTAACTTGAGATAAGTTAATATGAGTATGATGCAAATTAGCCCAGTTTTAAAAACAACCTGCATAATGGATTATACTTCATCCAGTATGATGAGAAACCAGTTTCACCTGCCAGTTTTCCAGAATTCCTTGAAAACTCCCTTCCCCCATGGCATATTTACTGACATTCAATCAGAGATTATGTCCAGAAACTTTAGGGCCACCTTACAAAAGAACATAAGACAATTGGAAACTTTTATAGAAGTAACTTTTGATTAATTCATGTTGGCTATTCTGCCTATTATTTAAGACATAATGCTTCAGAAGCAAATTTGGGGTAAAGTGTAGAGATAACTTGAGTGGTTTGTCGGCAGGGGGTGTGCCAAGAAGAGAGATGGGGGTGATTCTGGACAACCTGCTACTCTGTTTATTTTTATACTGCTTGATTAGGGAATGGATTGGTGTGAAAGTAAAGGAATGTAGCACTTGAGGATCGAACCAGTTTTCTGAGAAACCCAAAACAGTATAGGAATGAACCCCTGAGATCATTAGCAATATGGATAAAACTACAGTTCGTAACCTTATATCCACAGTCTCTTCCACTCCTAGATTTGTGATCCAAGGATCAAGCTAAAACTTATCCAATTATTATCAACAAAAGAAGCTTTTTCTTTTGAAGCCAGCAAAATGGAGATCTTTCTCCTGGGCATCAGAAAATTGAGTAAGTTCCTAGCACAGCATTTGTTTTGGACATGCTTGGAGCTTGGAAAGAGAAGTTTCAGGGCCTCACAAGTAAAGGATTGACCCTGATAGGGTACAGATCTGGGAGTCTAGCAGGTAAATTTGGTTCCTTTCAAACCATTTGGGGTAAAGTATTTTAGAAGCAATGAGCCAGAAGGAATTTTGTTGAAATATAACCAAAACGTTAGTTTATATTTGTTCTTCTTTTTACCGTGAAATATATCATATCTATGACATTCATAAGTTTGGAACAAACTCTTTTTTTTTTAAAGAGCTGACTCTTGGTAGGCTGATATAAAGTATAATCCCAGTTTTGAATACTGATGGAATTTATTTTTAGTGCGTGTTGCAGAAAAAACGGGTAAAGTAGAGATTGTTCTGAAGAAAAAAGATAACGTCTCTTGGAAGTATCTTGGACATCCCCTGGAGAATCATAATTCATTTACTGAACACAGAGAAAAAGGTATAATGGTGTGTTGTGAATTTTGTACTGAGAAACCTGATATTTATGTTTGTAGCAAAATTTATGCTGGGATAGTACTCTCATTTCTGAAGGTTTATCTGAGTAGTCAAAATGCCCTTGTAGCAGTGTTTAGTGAGTTAAGAAATCAAAAACTGCCTACTTACTAAACTTTCTTTCTTACAGTGGCTTTGTCTGTTTCTGAGTTTCCAGTAGTAAGAAGGTGAAAATAATTGGTTTGGTCATTAAAATACTTTCTCTAGACCCAGGGACTACTTTCTGCTGTACAGAAACAAAGTTTTTACTTGTTCCTTGTACACAGCATTCCATCTTTTGCTTCCATGTTTTACACAGATTTCTTTTTCAATTTCTAGAATTCTCTCCATCCTCACTTCCATTTCTTGGAATCTCTAACTTAGTTTTCAAGGCTTAGCTCAAATGATCCTACATGTGACTTTTTTGTGTTCCCTCAATTAGTAGCATTCTTCCCCAAATTATTTTGTATTTTCTAATCTGTGTACATGATTCCCCAAGTAGATTGAAAGCTACTCGAGGTTAGTTGGAATTGTTTTCATTTGTGTTTCTATACCTACAGTACCTCGCACTTAGAAGTTAGCTAGTTTGCTTATTGAACTAATTTGAATTAAATTGAAAGGGAGGAACATGCTGTATATGACTTAAAGCCCTGTTTTTCACATAATTTGATGGGAATTCTTGGCTCATCTGACTTAGTATTCTTTTGTTACTTCTTGAGTTTTGTAAAAATATTTTTATTCAAACTTTGCTAATTAAAGTTTTTGGTTAACGAAATATTCTTGTCAGGAAAATACATGCAAAAATGTGAGAATTTACTTGGAAAATGAGATTACTCAATATCAGTAGGAACCTACTGAGATATGGATAAATTGTATAACAAATAATTAAGCTTTATTATGTTTTATAAAAGAGCTAAATAACAATTAAAAGGCTGTATTCTGTTTTTTCAAATTTAAGGGGAAAAGGTCAGGCAATAACATTTATTGAGTATTTACTAAGTGTGAGTAATGTGGTTTGCTCCCCAGGAGCTTAATTCTAGTACATATGCATAAAGTTAAAGGGAAGTTAATTAAAAAATATAAATATGATACAAATGGAATGCATAAATACTGTATGGTTGAGCACTAAGTGAACATAGTGGTAAATTTAATCACTGGAGACTTCTTGTTAAAAGTGAATTTTTAGCAGTGATTTAAAATAGTTGAGGGATGAGGTTCAGCAGAGAGGAAGATAAGAATATTCTAATTAGAAAGAAAAATAAAAACAAACGTATGGACGAAAGAGCAGGTGAGTTAGGAATAAAGAGTCTTAGTTTGAGATTAGGAGAAGTTCAGGGAAGAACAATTGAGATGAAGTTCAGGGGAAAACAATAGAGATTTAGATATTCTTTTAGTAGAAGAGAAAGGGAAAAGAGACAAGAACAAATAGAATAGTAAGTTTTTTTTTTAAATTTAGTCTTATCTTACACCATATTGCATGATAAATTCAAAATCAAACTGACATGAATATTAAATATCAGATACCATAAACATTTTAGAAAAGACGCAAATTACATTTAGTTCATTTCACAGCTATGAGTAGGAGATGAATTTTACCTTGATAAAGAATACAATAATTACAGAAGATAAAACAGATAACTTTGATTACATGAAATTGAAAAGCTAATACATAGAGGATAAGAAGGAAAGCAGCTGATTGGTAAAAAAAAAAAAATATCTGTCATATTCCTTAGATAAGGATTTGGCATCCAGGATCATAGAAAACTGACAGAAATGTATACAAACAAAAGTCATTCCCCAGCGGATAAAGGATATGAATACGTGTTTCTCAAAAGAAAAAATGGCTAACTCTTAATCATATGAAAGAATGACACAGATCACTAATAATAGGAGAAATGCAAATCAAACAACGCTGTGGTTTTATCTCATACCTAGCAAATTGACAAATGCAAGAGGGGGAAATTGTATTGGAGGGGGTGTGGAAAGACACACATTAGTGCATTGCTGATGGAACTGCAGTTACTACAACCATTCTTGAAGGCACTTTAGAATTATCCAGATAAAAGTGATTAAAATGTCTATACTTTTTGATCCGCTTATTAATTTCCTAGACGTTTGCCTCAGGGACCTTATTGACAAGAAAAAAGTCTTCATATACATCAAAAAATTTGAAGATCTATTTTTGTGGTAGCAAAGAAAACAAAAGTATATATCTATCAATTAAGGAATGGCTGAACAAATTATGGTATATGCATGTAATCAAATTTGTTATTCTACTCTAAGAATGAACATGTTGAATTCAGAGAAGTATAAAAATATTTACATGAACTGGTGCAAAATGAAGTAAGCAGAACCAGTAAAACAGTTTACACAGTGACTACAATAGTGCACATTGAAAGAATAGCAGTCATAAAACAACAAAAAATGAATGTAACAAAATTCTAGAGAACAGGCTTGGCCCCAAAGAAGAGATATAAGAAAAACCTCCCCCCACTTCTTTACAGAGATGAGGTGTCCACCATGTGTGTTGAACATTGAACGTAGTGTTAAATGTTTTTTATTTGTTGATTGGTTTTACTGACTTAAAAAAAATTCCCTTAATTTTTTTTCTTTTTAAAAAGGGATGGCTCTCTGAGAGGAGTATTGAGATAATGGAAAACTAGGTGATATAAAAAATAAAATATATCATTGGAAATCCATTTTAAATCAGTAATTTCAGGGGCAGCTAGGTGGTGCAGTGAATAGAACACCGGCCCTGGAGTAAGGAGGACCTGAGTTCAACTGCCGCCTCAGATACTTGACACCCTTACTAGCTGTGTGACTGGGCAAGTCACTTAATTCCAACTGCCTTGCCTTCCTCCCTCCAAAAAAAAAAAGATAAAAATAAAGAATTTCAAGACATTTAAGAACCCTCAAACTGACCTCTGTTAGATACAAATAGATAATAGTTATAATAATGATGGTAGTAATGGTAACTAATGTTTTTTTTATTAGTTTTAGGCTTACAAAACTCTTTACATCTATTATTTTATTTGATTGTCAACCTTCACAAATGTCAATCTACTCTATTGTAAACATCCTGTCCTTAAACTCTTATTCTTATGAGATTTCTCTTATGATTTCTCCTTGAGCCCTAAGTTAGTAGTGTGATTTTAGTTAGAGCTCATGAATTTATTTTTAGGCTGACCAAGAAGGGGGACCCCAAAACTGAATATGTGCATTTGTCATAGTTTTTAGCAAACTTTTATTTATAAATGCAGTTACATATTTTACTCGCCTTGAGTGAACTATCTTTTGGTAACATCTGAAGATTTTTCCCTCAAGAAAATGTTTTCCTACTGGAAATTTAGAATATTTTTTGACAGCTCTCTAATTGAGACATCCCCATGACTGACAGTCTTCATTTCTTCCAGTGTCGTTTCCTTTGTGCTTTACTCAGAAAGCTTATGCATTATCAGCCTATTAACTCCTTCTTACTGGGATTTTCAGAATTTAATTTAACCTTGTGAGGAGGTTTGTTTCTTAATACAACTGCTTCTTACGACATATGCAAAATCATTTGTCTCAAGTTAAGAAAGATAAAGTCTCACATGAGCTACAGTAACTGGATTCCTCTCTGTGGTCCTGCTCATAGGGAGGGGATGACATCTGAAATGGTCAGACTAGAAGCCTAATGTATTTTTTCCACTTTTACTTTTTATTTTTCTGATTTTGAAAACACCGGCAAATATGAATATTTCCATATACAAGGAGCAGAAAAAAAGAATCACATGTGAAACAGCCAGTCTCATTACTTAAAAGAATAACTCATTTTTAAAGTGTCATTCATTTCATGTCAAGTATTTTCTGGCTTTTTGTTTTCTTATGAAATCCGATTTCTTCTGGGCAATTTCTTGGATATTTTCCTCGTGCATTCTTCTTTCATTCTCATGGCATCGCTGTCACTAGCTCCCTGCTATCCCCTCTTACTCTTCCCTGCCTTTAACCCTCCCCTACAACAAGTTAGCTTCATTAAGCAAAACCATTGTTAACCTGTTGGCCATATCTAAAAAGAAATGTTTCATTTTCTACCTCTAGTACATCGTCTCTCTTGTCAAGAGGTAGGAAGCATGTTATTTCATGTTTGGTCTTTGCATTGATCAAGACTTTAAAAATTGATTTTCTTAATAATATTGTAATATAAACTAGCTTTCTAGTTCTATTCATCTTATTCTAAACCAATTCATGTACATTACTTCAGGCTTTTCTAAGTCTGTCTCTTGTCATTATTTACAGCACAATAATATTCCATTAATTCATATACTTTAAATTGTTTAGCTGTTTTCCCATTGATGAACATGCATGCCTTCTCCCCCTTAGTCTTTTTTTTGCAAGAAAATGTAATGCTTTTGCATATGTGGATCCTTTGCCTTTTGTTGTATCTTTTAGGATATATATTAAGTAATATATTCTAGGCCAAACGCTATGCAGAATTTAGCAACTTTTTGTATAATTGTTTTGTATAATAATTGTTTTATATAATAACAAGTCACATCTCCACCAACAGTGCATCAATATGCCTGTTTCCCCTTTGTCCCTCCAGCAATGATCATTTTGTCTTTTTTTCCTTTTTGCCAATCTGTTAGGTATGTGGATAGAAGTCAGAGTTGTTTCATTGTGCATTTCTCTTAGAATTAGTTATTTGGAGAATTTTTCATATGATTTGTTGATAGCTTGCTTTTCTTTAATTGAGAACTACCTGTTCATATCCTTTGGTCACTTATCTATTGGGGATATCCCTTTTTTAGAGGTAAAGATGTAGGCATTGGTAAAAGCAATCAGTGAAAAGGGTGAGTGCAAATTTTAGCAATTTTCTGTAGTAGATGATATATATGTGTGTGTGTGTGTGTGTGTGTGTGTGTGTGTGTGTGTGTGTGTGTGTGTGTGTGTGTGTGTGTGTATGATAGCTAAAATGTGAGGTGGCTAGTATCTATTTAAAAAATTAGAAAATTATCTGGTAGTATGTTGATATCTCTGTTTTTGTCCCATAGCTTTGTTTAGATGACTACTGCTGTCTTTATGGTTTACCAAAAAAGTGTTTAAATGTAACATTTATGCTCCGACAACTTAATAATTGACTTATGGGAATGGGAGAAAAATGAGGACAGTAGTTTTGAGTTAAATAAAAATGAAGCATAAACAAAAAACTGATTTCTTTTTCATTGCTAGATTTTAGCCAGGGCTCTTTAAATGATACGTCTCTCCCTTCATCTCTCCTTCTCTTTCCCTCCCTCCCTCCTTCTCTGTCACATGCAAGCACGTACATAAATGCATACACACACACATACACATACACACACATACCTCTTTCTAGCATGTATAACTTTGGAAATGTAATTACCAGTACACTATTCACAGCTGCTTATTGGACATTAAAATAGACATGTTTGTGGCTCACACTGGGCCTGGGCAACTTGACTGCACACAGATGAACAGACCCATAGCAAAGAGCCTCACTTTTAGTTTTATCATCACTTGTTTTTTGTGCTCATTTCATTTTTTCTCTTCTTAGCCACCTTAATTCTTGCCTGTAATAGTATCATAATATTTGATATCTTAAGTATTTACTGTGTTACAAAACTATAGAAAACAGTATTACCCATCACTGGGTCCCATAGAGTATTTATTTCCACCTAGAACATAGATATGTAGTTACCACCACTACCCCTTAACATCTTGCTTTTTCCATTTTCATCTCTGTGCACAGTAGCAGATGGGTGAGGCAACTTGCTATATGCCATTTAACTGTTATTTGTATTTAAAAAGTCATGAGGGTAAAAAAAAGCTCTTACAGGAAAGTCAGAGATTCCAGAAGATTCCAGCTCCTAAGCACCAGCTACTATGTACACAGTAGCTGCAGTAGACATTAATACATCTCTTTAACAATGGGAAAAATCCAGTCTTAAAAATTTTGTGGCATCTTTGTGTTCTCCATATTTGACATTTACCTGTTGAGTCTCTTTTTGCTGTTGTTTGGTCATTTCAGTCATGTCTGACTCTGTGACCCTGTTTTGGTGTTTTCTTGGCAGAGGTACTGGAGTGGTTTGCCATTTCTAGCACAATGTAAATTTAGGCGTCTGTCTTGAGGGGTTGATGATGTTCCTCATTTGTATAGTAAGTCAGTCAATATTAAGTGCCTACTATTTGTGAAGATGGTAAACAAATAGGCATAAACAAGCTATATGCAGGGAAAAGTAGGGAATAACTAAAAGAGGAAAGGCACTAGAATTAGGAAGGGCTGGGGAAAGCTTCCTGTAGAAAATGAGATTTTAGTTAGGACTTGAAAGAAAACAGTAGGTGGAGATGAGGAGGGAGAGCATTCTAGGATGGAGGGCAGCCAGAGGAAATGGCCAGAGCTAAGAATTGAAGGGCCTTGTTGAGGACAGCAAGTAGGCAGGTGTCATTGTACTAAAGAGTCTGTATGTATTAGGGAGTAAGATATAAGAAGACTGGAAAGGTGGTGGGGTGAGAGTGGGGGAGGACTAGGTTATGAAGAGCTTTGACAGGGTTTTGTATTTGATCCTGGAGGTGATAGGGAGACATTGAACTTTATGGAGAGGGAAAAGGGGTGGTGACATGCTGGTTTGCTTGTTACTTTGTTGGAAAGTTGGCCTGAGTTCAGAATTTCATTTTGGAGCCAGTAACTGATAAAGTGTCTCATTTTATGTACGGCTTATAAATTAAACACATTTTTGAGGCTATTTTAAAATACAAGAGGAAGCCACATATGGTATTTGCTTTAGGTTTTCATTTCTATCTTTTTAGTTTATATCAACAAAGAACAGAAGAAGGCAAGATAGAGGAGATAGCATTTGAAAATGACTAGTAGGATCTGTGCCCATTTTTGTAGACAAATGTGATTTTATGGACCTAATAACTTTTAGAAACTTTCTGCCAGACTACATTAATGGGAACCTTTGGTTTTGTTCTTTTCATGATCTTAGTTTTTAAGATTTGCCTGGATAAATTTCTGGAGACAGATAAAAGGAGAGATACAAAAACAGAATTTTGAGCCTGGATCTCTCTCACTGTGTAACTAATTTTCAAGTCCTTAGAAAAAGCAATATTTTCCTATAGTTAACTGATGTTTTACCAAGTGCTCTGGTCTAACACCCCTCCTTTTACAGATAAAGAACTAAGGTTTAGAGGTTAGGTTACTTGCCTAACATCATATAGGTGGTAAGTATCAGATTTGGGAATTGGTCATAGATCTTCTAACCCCAAATTCAGCATGCTTTCTTCTTCTTCCATGCTGCTACTGATGCCTTTTATTATGATATCACAGCCATTTCTGGAATGAGCTTTCCTTCCCCACTCTCTTTCTCACTCCCACTGACCCTTTTCTGTGTAACAAAACAAAATAAAACAAAATATTAGTAAAAACACCAAATATAGTGACCATGTCTGACAGCATTGTTTCCTATGTATGTACATATGCATGTTTGTATGTATGTCATAAATACATGACAGTTTGGCTTCATAACCTTCTACTTCTCTTCCTTGATGGAGCTTCAAGGTACATTTCATTATCCATTTTTCTCAATCATCAATAGTTTTTCTTTTTCTTAAACTTGGTCTTTCACTTAATTATCTTTTCATTTTCATTATTCTAGTCATTTCCCGGTGTTCTTTTGGTTCTTATTTCATTGTACATTGGTTTATGTATATCTTTCCATCTTTGAGTTTCTCATGTCTGATATTTGTTACTGCATGGAAATATTTATTTATAGCCATATGCCATAGTTTTCCAAACAGTTCCCCATTTGAGGGCACCTACTTTGTTTCTAGTTATTTCATACTACTAAGAGTATTATTATCAATACTTTCATATATTGTGGACTTTTGTTTCTATCTTTGATCTCTTTGGGGTATATGCCTAGTAGTGGGATGGATTCTGAGGCCATACTCAGAAAAGACCAATTTACAGTTCTACCAAAAGAGTATTTGTCTTCTTGAAACCCATTGAACATGAACCTATACCCACCTTTTGTCATTTTTGTATATTTGCAGTGTGAGGTGAAATACCAGAATTGTTTTAGTTTGCATTTTTATTTATTAATATTTTGAAGCATATTTTCTTATAGTCATTTGTAGTTTGTACTTCTTCATATCTTGTATTTACTTATTTGTGAACATATATTCTCTTTTCACTTTGTACTTCTATCTTCATTGGACCAATGATTGGCAAATAGGCACTTAAAAATGTTTTTTTCATTGATTGATTGAAAACTTGTTTGTTTATATCCTTAAATCTATTATCTATGGGATATGACTCTCTATATTACATATTTGTGTTAGTTCCTTATGTATTTTGGATATTTGTGTTAGTTCCTTATGTATTTTGGATACCAGACTTTCAACAGAGATACTTGATGCAAATGTTTTTTCTCCATTCAGCAGTTTATCTTCTTTCTCTCTATCTTCATTGTTATGTAGAGAATTTAAATTGTCTGTTTTGTTTTTTATAATCTCCTCTGACCCTAGTTTGATTAAGATTTCTTATAGATATAGTTATGAAAGGTACCTCTATTCTATTTGTTTATGATATGACCTTTTTATATTACAAATCTATTTTGAGCATATTTCAGTATATTGTTAAGATGTTGGCCTCTTAAGAAACCTAATTTCTACCAGACTTATTCCAGGCTTTCCAGAAATTTTTTTCAAAAAGGGAGTTCTTATTTCAATAATATATTACTGAGTTTATTAGATATGAAGCTACTGTTTTCTGTTTCTTTCTTATCTAGTTTCTTCCATTAATTTGTTAGCCTGTAACAAATTTGTTTTGATGACTACCATTTTATAATATTGTTTGGGATCAGGTAATGCTATGATTGCATTTATATGTGTGTGTTTTATTGTTTCCTTTGAGATTCTAGACATTTTGTTTTTTTAAATGAATCTCCATTTACCATGTCAATTTGCAATAGCAAAGTTATCTTGAGAATTTTATTCCTATTTATGATTGTATAGTTATTAGCAACAATTAAGGTGGTTGAAAAATGTTTACAGTGATAGGCATGTACTGTTTCTTTAGAAATATTTAGTCAAAAGATTTAATATGGCACCTATGGTCTACTCTTTAGTTTCATGATAAGAAATGCTTTTTACTTGATTTAAAAATTTGTAAAATTGATTTTAGGATAGATAAATGTGAGTAATAGATGCCTAATGTAGTGCTGTGTATTCAGAGAGTGCTTTATAATTTCTTGATGATTGTAATACCACAGTACTATGAATTAACAAACTTCATATTGACTATTAGAGCAAAGTCTCAGTTAACTAGAACCTTTAAAGCTGGAATTAATTTTTCTGTTTCTTTTAAGATTCATGCCAATTCTGCTTTGACACAATCTCACACATCCTTCCTTGTTTCACTACTCACATGCCTCCCACCCTACCTAGTTCAGGCCCTCATTGCCTTTCATCAGGGGTGGGGAACCTGCAGCCTTGAGGTCACATGTGACCTTCTAGGTCCTTGGGTGCAGCCTTTTGATTGAGCCCGAGTTTTACAGAACAAATCCTTTTATTAAGGGGATTTGTTCTATGAAGTTTGGATTCAATCATAGGGCTGTACTTGAGGACCTAGAGGGCCACCACAGGTGATCTTGAGGCTGCAGGTTCCTATCTAGACTGTTGGTCTCCCCTGTTTCCTTTCCATGACAAAGAAGTCTTCCCAAGTTACAGATTGCAATGTCATTTCCTTCTTTAGAAGTCTCTACTGTGTACCTATTGCCTCTAGTATAAAATACAAAGTCTTTCATAATATGACTCTAACCTACCTTTCTAGTTTTACTTCATAGTATTCTTCAGATCTGCCTATTGCCAAACTGGACTCCTAGTTATTCTGTGAACTCTGTATCTCCGTGACTTTGTATAGGCCACACTTTCTCCCTAGAAGACATTCTTTGTTATCTCTGCCCTCAGAATCCTCATTTTTCTTTAAGATTCAACTGAGATATTACCATCTCTGAAGCTTCCCTGATGTTAGTGTCTTCTTAATATATTGTGTCTCCTAATAGTTAAGTCTATCTCATTTTTTGTTTGTATCTGCACCATCTAAGCCAGGGCCTTACACATAGGAGATGTTTAATGAGTGTTGGTTATATTTGGGCAGATCCCCTCAGATTCTGTTATTTTGTCAGTGTTGAAAACTGACGTTTTTGTACATTTTTAGTATTTTAAGGTATGTTTTTCTTTCTAGTTTGATTGAATTGTGTCTTATCCCATATAGGTTGATTTCATAAGAATAGTAAAACCTCATTAATTTTAACTAATTGAGAGAAGGCTAGACAGAATTTGTGAAAAATCTATATTTTGAAGTATCTTAAAAGAGAGAGTTTTTTTTATATCTATCCATTAACTTTTGACTGTTAGATTTATGAGGATGCCCCTTATGATGTTTTCTCAACCATTGTACTTTTCTAATAATACCATTCCATCAACAAATTTATTAAGTTCCAGGCACTATGTTATATACTGGGGATACAAAGACAAAAATGAAAGTCCATACCCTCAAAGAATTTATATTCCATCGAGGGGAAATGCCGTGAACACAAATGAGTAAATATAAAATATATAGGAAGTAATTTCTGATGAGGAGAGTATTAGCAACTAGAGAGGACCTTAAGTAGGAAGTGGTATTTTGAGGTGAACTTGGATAAAAATGTGGTTATTCTAAGAGGCAGAGATGAGGAATGAATGCATCTCTGACAAGAGGGACAGTCTCTGTGAAGACACAGGAATGAGGAGGTGGAGTGTTGTATCCATGCAATAGCAGTTAGACAAGCTTGGCTGAAATGTAGAGGACTTAGAGGGGAGTGATATTGAATTTGCATGGAGAGGTAAACTGGAACCAGTTTGGGAAGGGTCCTAGCAGATGAGTTTATATCTTATCCTAGAGGCAACGAGAAGCAGCTGACACTTCTTAAGCAGAGGAATAGCCTGAGATTTGTACTTTAGTAATATTAATTTTGCACCTGTGTGGAGGGATAAAAATGGAGAGGGGAATGAATCCATAAAGGTTAATTAGTATCTCACTGTTTTCTAATACTGCAATATTCCAGGTAAGAGGTGATGACCTGAACCGCTATAATGATCATATGAGTAAAACGAAAAGGACATATAAGAGAGATGTTTTAGAGGAAGAAGAGACAAAACTTGTCCTCTGATTGTATGTGGGATGAAGCAGAAGGCATTGTTAAAATTGACTCAGAAGTTGTGAATCTGGGTGACTTAGAAGGACAGTGATGCCTTCAGCAGAAATAGGGAAGTTAATAAAATTCCCCTGCAGCATCACAGTGCCTCAGCTATAATGTCTAAACAACGTCTTGAGGTTTGTTCTTCTGTTTAGTGACTGTGATGGTAACATTAACCCCTCAAAACATTGGTCTGCCTGTAGTCAGTATGTTCTATATTGCATTGCATACATGTTGTTCCTATGGAATGAACTTTTCTTTGGATTGTTTTTATGGAGTAGAGTATGAGTAGGGCATTTTATGAGTAAGATATGCTTAATAGATAGTGAATTTCTAGACTGAAGTATAGGCATCCTTTAAATCTGGAATGGGAATATACTTCTCTCTATTGATTTTCCCACTCAGACCAGCTCTTTCAGACAATCTTCACAGCTTCCTTTCTATATAGGTAGAAATAGAAACCACTGGTCCTCTGTTGGCTTAGGTACAGATCCTTGACCTTCTGAATTTATAGCCTGATACCTTTTAGTTAACTGCCTTGCCCTGACCAGTGACCAACACCAGTGATTCAACTCTAAAATTTGGTATTTGGACTAGATTGCTTTAAGGTTTTTCAGGTTCTGAATATATGTAGGAATCTAAAATATTCTCACCATGGCTTTACTATCTTAAATAGGCAAAATAAACTTCTGACAGACACCCAACAGTATATTTCCAGACCCATACACATTTTACCCAGATTGACACACAAGTGAATGGGCAGTCCATTAAGTAGATTTATTAGTAAGAACCAGGAATAATCAATGTTCTTGAGTGCTACACTGGTTTCTAAGTCATATTAAAAGGTTTAGAAGAAGGTATCAAATATGTTAGGTAGATATTCTGGTGGATTTTTCTGAGGGTATGGATAAGAAATAGAATGAGAGGGCAAGGATGAGTTCTGATCCTCACCATTGTAATTGGCATTAATTTTTATTATGTAAATGCATGCTTTTAAAGTACTTGAAAACAGTTTGTTCTCAAGTGTTTTAAACAACTTTGAAGCGGAGCCGAGGGCAGCAGAGAGCACGGAGCCGCGAGCCCAGAGAGCAGCGCATGCCCCGAACTCTCTGCCACCCCCTGCCCGCAGCAGCAGCAGAGCCAGACAACCGAGCACTATGGCCAACTGGAATGCCTACATCGACAACCACATGGTGGACAAGACCTACTATCAGGATGCAACCATAGGCTATAAAGATTCACTCCTTCTGCTGCTCTACCTGGAAAAACCTTCATCGATATTATGTTGTGAGAGGTAGGCATGTTGTTTGGAAAGAACCAGTCAAGTTTCTTCATAAATGGACTGATATTGGGGAAACACAGAAATGTTCAGTGTTAAGGTACTCACTGCTACAAGGTTGAGAATTTACTATGGATCTTCATGCCTAGAGTACTGCCTACCTTCAGCCTCCCTGTCATCCTGACTACCAAGAAGTCAGTCCTGTTGATGGAAAAGGAAGGTGTTCAAGATGAGGCTTGATCAATAAATGTTATGAAATTACTTCCCACCTTTGGTATTCCCAGAACTCCCTCTTCTTTCTTCTGTCCCTTTCTCCCCCATGTATCTTCTGCACTCCTTTTGTTCTCATTTTGTACACTCGTTATTTTGAACCCCTTTCCCAAATCCCTTGCATCTTTGTTCTTGCCACAAAAAACTATACCCTAGGTAGCCTTTAGTTGGATGAAAAGGCAAATAACTTCTTCCCCTAAAACACAAGCTTCACTCTGATATATTTTTGGAAAATCTGGGGAAGGAGAGTAGTAAGTTTTATTGTCAGAATTTTTTTTTATCTTTTCTTGAAATGTAATTTTGGAATAGGGAAAAAATTCTTAAACTTTCTGATTATTTTTGTATTATTAATTAATTCAGTCTGATTCAACTATCACAGATTCTTAAAGAAATGTACATAAATATATGATCTAGTTGTCCCTGTGTATATTTTTGATACTTTAGTGGAGTTGTGTTGTCATTTGTGGAAATGTTTATTCCCTTCAACTCTGTATTTTACAATCCATCCACACCTTCTCATCTTGTGTGATTCTTGATCATATCTGCCATAAATCCCTCACAGTGGGTCCAACAGGCATCCTAAGGATTATCCTCTAACTTTCTTGATGTTCTGTTGATACCAATGGAGCACAGGAGTTGTACATATTAATTTGTACATTATAATAGTTGTCTTTTGTATTGCTTTGTTTTTTGTGCATTGGCTATATTGTTGTAGAGTGTGTGCATTTAGTCTCACTAGTTGGTTGGACTTAGTTTGGGAAAGACTTCCAAGAAGAAATGAAAAAAAGGTATTAGATTTAAAAATAGGTAAAGGAAGAAGTTTATAGATATATCATATGTTGGCTGTAGTAGAAATTTAAAGTAACCAAGAAGGCTAAGAGAAAAGGTGAGCTTTAGAGCAAGTTGACAAAAGAGATGAATAGTAATAGACTTGTAATGAATATGGATATGATGGATACCTTGCTCAGTGGTGAGACACAGAGTAGTGTTAATATTTATTGTTTGAGATAGTTAAAATTATATTTGACAGAACTTTTGGGACCATTCTTTTGTATTTATTGGAGATCTCTTGAGGTTATGGTTCCCTAATTAGGGCACACAACAATGAAGAATTTTTTCTTTAGGGATGGGAAAAAATATATTAATTTAGACAAGTGGAAGAATTTAGGAAACTATATAGAAAGGGAATGTGTGGAATCACTGATGACTGAATATTGCAAAGACAGTTGTAGCGAAGTTATACCTGTGACTGTATTTTTCTTTTTCTGCATTTGTTTTTACCAGCTCACTATCTCATCAAGTAATTTTCTGTATCAGAAGTCAGTGGATGTCATCAGTGCACTGTTAGGAATTATAGGGGGATGGCTTAGATTTTTTTCATTGTTTATTGAAATTTCCCTTCCTAAGTAACATTAATAATTCACAAGTTTTAATCAGTAATATCAATTCATTTGTTCTTATGTAAAGAGATGCTAGGATGTTTCTCAAAGAACATTGCTGATATGTTATTTCTATTCAGTATACATTAAGTACCTATTTAATGGATCTGATTTCTGACATTTTTTGAGACATAGCTGACTCTGCTGAACAGTCTTCAATCATGATACTGATTAAGAATAAAGGTAATGAAGAGTCAAATTGAAATACAGTTCTGCTCTTCCAGAATTTTGAAATTATGTTCCTAAGTGAATAAACATAACGTTTTTAAATTATGGAAGTCTTCAACACTTTAAAAAGTGTATTGCTAAAGGATGATCACTATAGTGATATTTTTTAAATATTAGAACAATTCCATGCAGATAGAGTCTGGAAACAAGAACTAGCATCTTTAGTAAATAGAGGTGTTTTTTTTTTAAATTACATCAATATCGCTCTCCATGACTCCCTCCACTCCCAAGTAGAACTTTCCTTTTACACAATGAAGTATAGTTAAGCAAAATAAGTTAGTATATTGGCCCTACCTGAGAGTATATGCCTCATTCTGCACCTATCACTTCTTAGAAAATTCATAGGAAACATGCTTTATCATCAGTCTTCTGAAGTCATGAGTAGCCTCTGCACTGATCAGAATTCTGATGTTTTTCACTGTTTTCCAAAATATGATTGTAGTTACTGTATCACTTGTTTTTCTGATTCTTCTTGCTTTGCAGTAGTTCTTAAAAGTCTTACTAAGTTTTTCTGAATTCTTTACATTTGTAATTTCTTATGGTGTAATATACTATTTCATTGTCTTCATATACCGCAAATTATTTAGCTCCGTAGTCAGTGGAAACCCACCCTACTTCTAATTTTTTGCCACCAAAAAGTACTACTAAAAACATTTTGTTCTGAACACTTTTCCTTTTGTCTTTGACTTTCTTGGGCATATATGCCTACCAATATTGTACTGAAGTCAAAGGGTATGTACAGTTTGGTGACTTTTGTCATATAATTTCTAATTGTTTTCCAAAATGAATAGATGAATTTGCATCTCTACCAACAGTTTACTAATATACCTGTTTTCTCACAACTTTTTCAACATTTACCATTTGTTTTTGTCATCTTTGCTAGTGTCATGACTTTGAGGTGAAATTTTAGAGTAGTTTTGATTCAGATTTTCTCTTGTTCCAACAATTGGAACATTGTTCATGTGATTGTTGATAGTCCTCATTTCTGTTTTGTTTAACTTCTTGTTCATAGCCTTTGAACGTTTTGTTATCAGGTAATATTTCTTGTGTATGTTCATACACACACATATATTTATAAGGTCCCTATATATGTTGCATACCAAAATTTTTATAGGATTACAGGAGAGAAGGGGCCTTAGAGACCATCTAGATTGTAGAATATGGATTTTTTTGAGAGCAGGAACTATCTTCATTTTTGTATTTGTATCTCTAGCACTTCCAGCAGTGGATGGCATATAAGTCTTTTAATAAATGGTGGTTGACTGGATTATTTTAGTCCTCTCATTTTTCAGATGAGAAACTTGAGTCCAAGAAGGTTAAGTGACTTATCATAGTCATACAGATGGTATCAGAGGCAGGATTTGAACCTAAGCCCTCCTCTGACTCCAGAGGCTACATTCTTTCCACTGTACTGTAAATTTCCCTTCTTATTCAGGCTACATTGATAGAATAGATGAAGATATAGTAAGTCTGGAAAGGTGGGATGGCAGCAGATTGAGAAATGCTTGAATACCAAACAGAGGAAGGATTTGTATTTTGTTTGTTTTTTTATCCTAGTAGATGATTTTTGAACCTGGAGAGTATTATGGTCAGAGCTGTGTTTTATGACTATCACATGGGCAGTTGTTCATAGCTGGAAGAAAACCATTTAAGTGTCTCTTTGCAGTAGTCCAACTAAGAGGTGATTATGGTGATTATAAAAGTAGCCTTATGAATAGGGAGAAAGGAATAGATATGAGAGAAGATTTGGATACAGCATCCACAAGATGTCCTACTGAATGTATCTGTACTCTCAGAGATCCTTTAGGTGGGTCCAGAACTAGATCAGTCCTTATTTTTTAGAATAGGCACAGACCAATATTTACAGTCAGTCATAGTTTGGTTCAGACCTTTACCCAGGGTATGGTGATAATAGCCTAAACCCTTAGGTTTATGTTTATAGCAATCTGTGTTCAATTGTTGCATGCACAGTAGGTGCTTAATAACTGTTGTAATTAATGACACAGTGGCACTGGCTGAAAGGTCTGTTTTAAAGAAAAACTACTTAAGGATAATAATAATAGCATTTCTTTAGCTCTTACTATGTTCCCAGCACGCGGTAGGTACTTTATAATTATTATCTCATTTGATTCTCACAACAGCCGTGGGAGGTAGGTGCTATTTTTATCATCATTTTACAATTGAAGAAACTGAGGCAAACAGATTAAGTGATTTCCCCAGGCCAAATTTGAGCTCAGGTCTTTCTGACTCTAGACCCAGCATACTATCCTCTGTGCCTTCTGTGGTAGATAGACCACTGGGCTTGGATAGGGAAAGATATGATTGAATCTCTTGGCTAAGTTCAGTTCTTTGGATTTTCAGTAGATTTCAATGATCTGTGTGCTATTTTAACTCATAAATAAGAAAGAGATGGTAAAGGGGTAAGGTATAGATTTTTTAACTTAAGGCTAGAAAGATTACTTTAATATCTTTTAAAATATCTTGCTTTTAGGTGCCAGAAGCAGAACTAGAACACAATGTACTATAATTTGAATTTTTTCCTTTGATATCCATTTAAATATTTTTTATGTGACAGGCTGTACTAGAACAGAAAAGTATTATTAATCTCTTGTACTGTTTTTGTCCAATAAATGACTTATAAATGGAAATACTTTTATTATTTTAGCTTCCATAACGAATCTCTGCATTTCATATCCTTTAGTATATTACCTGCCTTATGATTCCTCAGTTGTAGGTAATAGTTACCTTTTCTTTTTTCCCCTAGTGAGGCAAAGCAGTGATTTGAAATCTTAGGATAGAAACTATTTACTAATGTAGTTGGCATTTTGTCAGAAATTTAAGAGTCCTAGGGAGTTGTCTATAAAGTAGTTGAGTTGAACTCAAATGTAGTGCCTGTGGCGTGTTGACTTGGAAAACCTCAAATTAACATTATCTATGTATTATTTTTACTTATTTTGTTAAGCATTCTTAGTTGCATTTTATTCTGGTTTGGACTCCAATTCAGAGTGTCGTGACCTACTCTGGTGTATAGCACCAAAAAATTAAGCAACTTGCTCAGAAGCAGGTCCTAAAACTTCTTGGGTCCAATTCTGGCCCCACCTACTCATTACACAAGTCTGTTTTTCTTTATATTTGATATATTACTCTTTTTTGTGAAAATATATAATTCATTTCACTTAAATAGTCATTCACTGTTCTTGTTCTGACCTATGATTTTGTCACTTAAAGGAACTTCCATCTGTTTTAGATTATCTGTTGATTTATTGCCGTAGTAAATTGCCTAGGGGAATTTAGAAGATAAATTGGTTGTCCTTAGTCAAGTACCTAATATGTGTTAGAGGCAGGACTTGAACTAAGGTCTTCCTAATGAAAAATCTGGTCCTGTGCCCACTATGCCTATGCAAAACGAACACTTTTTTTTCTGGCATCAGTTGCACACAAATGTATTTTCCTTATGACTTGATGTTTTAAATTTAAAGAGTGGAAATCTGTAAAATGTAAACTTCCCTTTTAAACAGGATATCATTTTAGTTTTAATTGATGACTCCAGGTATCTTGACTTTCCCTGTTGAAGTTTTGATATGTCACTGGTCAGTGTAAGAAATGAAAATGGGAATTTTGGAGGAGTTTTTAGAAGCCATAGATTACATGCCAAGGCAAGCAGATAATACAAAAAGTTTAAAAACTAAGAATGCATAAAAATATGTATATAATATTGTATGATGTTAACCTATTTTATCTCTTAATACCATAATAATAAAGGCTTCTCTGGTACCAAGGGAGGGCCAAAAATTTTTTATGTGGATTTTCCAGATTGTGGGGCCTCCATTCCCCTAACCTCTTCAGTGTAGAAGGGATAATTGTAATGCCCTCAGGTACTGAAAAACATTTATTTAAGCACCAGATTGTGCCAGACACTGTGCTATGTGTCAGAGATATAAAGATAAAAATAAAAATGGACCCAGTTTTTATTGTTTTTTACTGTTTTTAGGTTTTCTCTCTATTGCCTCATTGTCAGTTGTCCTTTCAA
This sequence comes from Petaurus breviceps papuanus, assembly GCF_028583685.1. NCBI lineage: Eukaryota > Metazoa > Chordata > Mammalia > Diprotodontia > Petauridae > Petaurus > Petaurus breviceps. Next base: position 1,122,330 of record NW_027187302.1, read on the forward strand.
ATGAAATAATATTTGTAAACCACCTAATGGAATGCCTGGCACATAATAGGCACTTAATAAATGCTTGTTCCCTCTTCTCCACTCCCCCCATCAGAGCTTCTGACTTCTACAACTTCTTTAACCCTCCCCCTCCAAAAAAAAATTTGTTGCTTCTAATTTTCTATGAGCAGATAAAAGGAATAACCAATTGTTTACAAAGTAAAAGATTTAAACTTCAGTTCTGGGTCTTTGTGGCAACAGTTCTGATTATTCAGAGGCCTTATACCCTTAAGAAATTTGCTGAAGAGTTGATGTTGCTAAAAGTCTTGACTTCCAGCTAAATGAGGGATATTGTTGTATTTTACTTCATCCAGCAAATTCAAGTTCTGTTGAGGCTTTTAAAAATTTTGCTTTATTTTGTTTTGAAAAGACAATACTTGTTAACCGTTTTTTTTTTTTTTTGGGGAGCTCTACTTCACCTATTTTTTTGGAAAGCTTTTCTCCTCATATTTTCACTTTAGACCAGCAGGGCTGGGGAGCCTGTAGCCTCGAGGGGACATGTTGACCCTCTTAAGTCCTCAAGTTGGGGTCCTTTGACTGAATCCAAACTTCACAGAACAAATCCCCTTAACAAAAGGATTTATTCTGCCACATGTGACTTTAAGACCTCATAGGTTCCCCACCCCTGGACCAATACTTTTGGTAATTTTAAGTGAGTCTTTGTTCATAAATGCTTGATAACTAATTTATCTCAATTGTATTTTAGGGATTCTGGTGTCTATACTGTCTAATCAATGGATTGATTGCAAATGTTAGGTCTATTAAATAGTTTCAGCTTCTGTATTTTTTAATGACAGTTTTTTGTTACTGCATTTTTAAAAGAGTCTATAATTAATTTGAGCTGTAATTAAGGAAACTCCAAAAGTGAGCATTTATTAAGCACCAACTGTGCCTAGTAAAGAAGCAGAGAATCCCTCTAAAGCAGTGGTGACTTTGTGATTTTGCAGTCTTAAAAAATTTGTTGCAGCACTCTAAAACTTTATATGAAAACATAATGGAACCAGATCTATCTAGGTAAGTAAAATGCTCCAGGTAACAAGTCCTTGAAGGAAGGAGACTCTTAATAAAGTCAGCTGTGCTTTTACAAAACAAATTTCCTGTCTGTAGGTTGGTTTACCTAAGCATAGAAGGGATCCAATGAAGGACGAACATGGGCAGAATTTAAGGGTATATAGGACCAGAGAATTTCTTGTTGAAAACCTCACAGAATCAGAATCACTGATGAGAATTGCAATTGACCTCAATAACCAGCCAGTTCAATTCATACCTAAAGGAATCCCTACTAAAGCATACTGACAGTTGGTCATTGTTATTTCTTCTTCTTTTTTTTTTTTAAGCAATTGGGGTTAAGTAACTTGCTCAAGGTTACACGGCCAATTATTTCTGGGTGTGGTGGTAAGTATCTGAGCCTGGATTCGATCCCAGGTCATCCTGACTCTGGGGCCGGTGCTCTTACTCACTGAGCCACCTGGCCGCCCTTAAGCAATTGGGATTAAGTAACTTGCTCAAGGTTACATGTCCAGGTGTTTCTGGGTGGGTGCTAAGTGTCTGAGCCCAGATTCGATCCCAGATCATCCTGACTCTGGGGCCGGTGCTCTTACTCACTGTGCTACTTGGCCACCCCCATTGTATTTCTTCTTGGAGAAGGAATCTAACACCTCTAGAAGCAAGCCATTTTGCATCTGAACAGCTCTCATTGTTAGGAAATTTGCCCTGACATCAAAGCTAAATTGGCCTCTTTGTGACATCCATTCCATTGCTCCTAGTTTTGCCCTCTGAGGTAAATGGAACATATCTAACCCTTCCTCTATATTGTAGCCTTACATAGCTAATATTCCCCCATATCCATCCCACCCCAACCAAGTCATCTTTTTTCTGGGCTAAATATGCCCTTTTTTTTCCACCTGACCTTCTGTGTCATGAACTGTCATCTAGTTTCCCTCCTTTGATATTCTCTAACTTATCAATGTCCTCCTTAAATCCTGATGCCCAGAATTAAACATAGTATTCAGATGAGACCTGACAAAAACATTACAACAAAAACAGTGAGATTATTACTTCCCTGTTCCTAAAAAAAGTCATGCCCCACCCTCTCCCTGCAGTCCAAGATTACTTTAACATTTCAGCTGTCATATCACAGTGCTGACTCAATGAACTTGCAGTCCATTAAAACCTTAGACCCTTTTCTGAGCTGCTATCTATACCTCCCCATCTTATGTTTGTGGAATTGATTTTTTTTTTTTTTTTGGTATCCAAGACCAATACTTTACATTTATCCCAATTAAACTGTATCTTAGTAGATATCCAGCCCAGTTCTCTAGCCTTTCTAGATCTTTTTGGAGCCTGACTCTGTCATCCAATATGTTAGCTGTCCTTCCCAGGTTTTTCACGTACAAATTTGATTAGTCTTCTATCTGTTCTTTTATCAGTCATTGGTTGACAGGTTAAATATCACAGTATCAGATGGAGACCTCCTACCATGTTGACATTGAGCTATTAGCAACTGCTCTTTGAGTGTGGCCATTTGATCTGTTCTGAATCCATTTCTTTATATTATCTAATCCATATCTCTCCATTTTATCCACAAGAATACTATGGGATACTTCATTAAAAGTTCTGGTTAAATCTAGTTAAATCTATGTCCACAGCATTCCCCCCATCTGGTAGTCTTAACAGAGAAGGAAAGATTGTTAGTCTGACACAACTTATTCCTGATGCAGCCATGCCATTTCTCTGTAATTGCTGCTTCCCTTTCTAGATATTCATCAACCATCTCATGAATGATTCTTCCAAAAATTTTCCTAGAAGTCAAAGTGAAACTGACTTTTCTCTAGTTGGCAGACTCTCTTCCCTGTTTTGTAAATTGGGCTTTTGCCTTTCTCCATTCTTATGGTACTGTTTTTGTTTTCTGTGGTCTTTCAGATATCACTCACGGTGGTTCAGCTCTCACCTCTGCCATTTCTTTCCTTTTGGCATATGTGTAAGATATTGGTTTACGCCCAGTTTCTACCATACTATTTTCCAATTTTCCCAGCAGTTTTTGTCAATTAATGAGTTCTTATCCTAGAAGCTAGAGTCTTTGGGTTTATCAGACAGTAGATCACTATAGTCATTGACTGCTGTGTCTCATGTACCTAATCTATTCCACTGATCCTCTATTCCTCAGCCATTACCAAGTGGTTTTGGTAACTACTGCTTTATAATACAGTTTAAAATCTGGTATGACTATGCCACCTTCCCTAGCATTTCTTTTAATTAATTCCCTTGATATTCTGGTCCTTTTGTTTTTCCAGATGAATTTTGTTACTCTTTTTTCTAGCTCTTTAAAACAAATTTTTGGTAAATTGATTGGTATGGCACTAAATAGGTAAATCAATTTAGGTAAAATTGTCATTTTTATTATATTAGCTTGACCTAACCACAAGCAACTGATGTTTTTCCAGTTATTTAGATCTGACTTTATTTGTGTGAAAAGTGTTTTATAATTGTGTTCATATAGTTCCTGGGTTTGTTTTGAATGCCATTTCTTTCAGTAGGAGATGATGTCATTCGTCCTGGCCAGGTAACTTGAATTCAACAGCAGCAATGAGGTGCTTTTTTACCATATCCCTATTTATCTAGAGTGTCAACTCCTTGTTAGTGTTTTTGTTCTGTCCATTCTTGGGTGAAGGTCCTTCTCCTTGTAGAGGAAGGAAACAGAAACAAAAGAAGAAACGAGCAACTCTGCCATTTCCCTTCTGTCAGTCACTGTCATTGCATCCACTTCAAGCAAAAGGTCTGACCCTTCTTTTATCCTCCTTTTTCTCTCAGTGATACTTTGAATATCTCTTTTTGTCTTTAGTTTTTCTTGCCAACTTCATTTAGGTCATTCTGAACTTTGGCATTTCTCACACTGTTTTTACAGGACCCTGTCACCTATATTGATCTTTTGTCAACCTGGGTTTGCTTCCATCTTCATACATATGTGTGTGTGTGTGTGTGTGTGTGTGTGTGTGTGTAATATAATAAATAATAAATGTATATATATTTAAATATAAGTTGATTGGTTAGTTCCCTGTGCATTTACATCAGTCTCTTCAGACAGTCCCATTTTGACTCCTCATTGAAATGTTTCACTTTCTGTCTTCATAATTTCATTCTTGAGCATCTCACAGCATTCCTGGGCTGACTTTCCCTGAAGCATAGGATACTAACTCCCTTTATTCTTGAAGTCCATAGAACCCTACCAGTAATTCCTCTGAACCCACTGAAATCTACTTTCCCCTGATCCTAGAGTATATGCTATACTATGCTTAATTTTATTCTCCTCTATCATTAACTTCAGGATGAGTGACCTCTTCCTCTTGGGGTTCCCATCATTTCCACTGTAGCAACTAATTCTTCTCTGTTAGTGAGAATCAGATCCAAAATAGAAATTTCCCATATTGGTTCCTCTGCCTTTTGAAAGGTGATGTTTTCACTAAGTTGGGTTAGAAAGTTATTGCCTATTCTGTTATTTTTTTTGGGGGGGGAAGAGACAGAGACATAGAGAGAAGGGGAGAGGAGGAGAGAGGAGAGGAATCTCCAGCAGATGTCTTGATAATTGAAGTCTTTTATCACTACTATATCATACCTCTGTGCCAGGCATGTGATCAGTTTCTATACTTGTCATGCAAATATTTCTTCTTTCTGCCCAGATGGTTTTAGGCCAGCTCTACTCCAGTGACAAAAGAAAAATCACTTCTATATCTGACTCTTGTAGCTGTCATCCAAATACTCTTCATCATGTTTAACTCCTCTGCTTCTTGGATTTTCTCATATGAGTATACTGTCTTATTATGCAGTGTCATCCCACCTGTTTTGTTTTACCAAAGGGGGGAAAAACCCAATCCAAAAACATTTACCCGTTTTGTTTCTTCAAAATAAGACATTATCCATCCAAATCCATGTTTCAGTCATGGCTTCAGTCCAAGAAATTTTATTGATAGCTGTGAAGTCAGATTTGCCCTCTTTTGTGGGCTATTCCTGACCAAGGACTAGGAGAGGCTACTGGAGTTCCTGCTCCAATTTTTTTTTTTTTTAACCATCACTTCCTTCCTTCAAAGTGCACACTTTAAGGCAGTCATCAGTTCAGTCAGGCTTCACTCATATTGGTCTGCCAATATATCCACTGCCCCTTGATACAAGCAGCCTTAGTGCTTAACTTAAACCTGTCCCCATCACTTCCACTCTCATGTATTCCTTGTTTCATCACTCACAACCCTCTCCCCAAATAATTACAATACAGAAGGCCATACAGTATACCACCTTTTAGGTCCCCTACTTTATTTCTTTCATGATGGTGGGAAAGTTACTTAAACCAATATGGGCCTGTGGTTTCTGGAACTAGGTTTATGTTTCCCTGAAAATAGGAGGTAACTGCTTCAATTTGAGGAATAAACTTTCTCACAATAACATTTTTGTATCATTAACATCCTTTCTTCTGACATTATGCAACATATCTCCCATACCTACTCTATTATTTGTACCCTTGATAATGAAGTTTCTGTCAAGAAATGCCATTGGAACACTTATTCAAACTTGATTGAAGTTAATATTAATACCTCTATTAAGGACTTCGGGTGTAAGTTAATTTTAGACCATTAACTGTCATTTATTATATCTGAGCAGTAATTTGTTAAGTAGTACACCTCAGGAAAGAGAATGCAATTCACATGTCTTACTTTTAGCAGATACCATCACAGGCCATTTAGAATTTGAGTCCAGTTTTGCACCTTTTACCCTCCCCCTCTTTTTTGCTAATCTGTAGTTCATGTTTGTGAGCATTTAGCCAGACTTCATCTTGTTCCTTCAGGATTTGAAAATAGTGATTTTTATTAGTGCTACACCTGTGCAGACGATGGCAACCTTCTGTGCCTTAGTAAGCCATTTCATGAGTTGATGTAGTTAAAAAGAAATTCTTTATATAGTAATCAGCTTTCTGATATTGAGCCTCTTCACACTAAACTAAGCCAGTACATCACCGGAGCATAATTTGAAGCCTTTTGATCTTGATAGGAGCTGCCAGAACTTGCCCTCTGCTGGTTTGATAATCAGGAACTCAGGGTCACCTACATGCCAGAGGGAGACATCAGAATGGTTGGAGTTTATTTTGTAGAAGAAATTTTAAATGGATGAAAGTGCTTCAGCTTCCTGTCCCCAAACTAAGTTCAGTCTCTTTGCAAAACAGACTTTATTGCTTTTAATTGTTAAAAAGCAGGCTTGGAGTAAAACAGTTGTCAAAATAAAGCAGATTTTGTGACCAGAAGTAGTTAATAATAACAACTTAGGGTAGAATCTTAGCAATTCAGGAAAAATTCATTATTCTTTCGAAAAGAGATTCTGGAACTATATATTTAGAGTCAAGATGAAACATTAGTGATTGTAATCTTGCACCCTTATTCCACTGGTAAGGAAGCTAGGGACCAGAGAAGTCCTAATAAAGTCACATGGGTGACAGGTGGCTGGGCTAGGATTTTAACAGAGATCTTATGACAAAACCAGTGTTCTTTCCACTAAACCAAACATAAAAATTGGAGGAAATTGTAGAATGGACACATACTACTTAATGGATGATTTTTAAATTTTGCATGTATTTTGTGTAGTTTTTTAAAAAAAAAATTTGAATTAGAATCCTCAATCTAACTTAGGTTGTAAGTTCATGTATGCTAAAATACTCATGTGAATTTTTGAGCTCTTTGATAATGGTATTCCCTCCAGTGCTGCAGGTCACAACCTATCCATGCCTCCCCATCCTGTGCAACTCTTGTCCATGACCTCCTGTAAGTTCATCCAAGGGAAATGTTGAGGGCCTTCTTTGCCCTTGACAGGAAGAGGATGATAGTTTAATAATAGGGTTTTGTTTTGTTGCTTTTTTTTTTTCAGCTTAATTCTGTATCCCCACAGAAACAGATATTCACGAGTTTCAGAAAGATTTTATGAAAGTTCCTTAAGAAAGGATTTTAGAATGCATGGTCATTTCAACTATACGGTTTAATTATGGTTCTACTAAAAAAAAAAGTTAAAAATTAAATTATAAAACTAAAATTAGTTTTTATTAGAAATGTATTTGTTTCTTACTGATACATTTTAAGTTTATTTTCTAAAATTACAAAAGTACTTGGAAATAGACTTGAGTAAACAGTAATCACAGCAAAAAAATGTTGAAAAAAAATTTGCTGTATAAAATTTTCAGGGTATTTTGATAAATGAAAAATTTGAATTAGCTGGTATGGTTATAGACTCTCCACTCCTAGGAAGCAAGTGAAGTTATGTTTGTTCTTCATTTTTTGTGTGGGTGGGTAGGTGGGTGGATTGATCAGGAAGGGAGAAAGAAGAGGGTAGGGCATAGACTGAAGATTTCATTGATGAGGGAACTCCCTTTACTACTCTGCAGTTCGGCAGCTTCTCTACAACTTAGTCTTGGAGAGTGACAATTTGTTTAATATATTCAAGAATAAGAAAAGCTGAATCATTTTTTTAGGGCTGTACTTTAGGAGCTGCAAGCTGATTTCCAAGGTGGACGTTACACATGACACCAAACTTTACTGCTTGATGCTGCCATCAGGTACTCATCTGCAGGTGCCCATTGGGCAACATGTTTACCTCAAGCAAACTGTTGCAGGTAAGTTGCATGGAGACATAAAGGAATAATTTTAAAATAATTTCTTGTTGTAAAATTGTAAATTCAGAGTTGAACTTTATGAAATGATATAATGAGGTTATTCAGTACCTTTTGTCTTGTGATTTATTGTAAGACATTAGTATGTTTTCCTGGGTAGCTAAGCTTAGATTGTGATTGTCAGATGCTAAATATTAGAAGTAAGTGAAGACTTTGCTAACTATATGCTTCAGTATCCTTTTCTACTCATATGTTAGAAATGTTTTAGCATTAATAATAGAATTATAGAAATTGACATCTCATATTTAGACAATGTGAGCAGCCAGTCAATAAACATTTATTAAGTGCCTATTGTGTACCTGGCACTAGACTAAGTGCTGCAGACACAAAGACCAAAGACAGTCCTTGCCCTCAAGGATCCTCATGGTCCCCAGCCCTCCCTGATCTTAGTAGAAAAAGTGAGATATATTCCAGCTTCTCTTAAATAGCCATTTATAGTTTTGTGATTTACAAATTTCTAAAAAATCCTTTCTGAATTGCTTATGTTTCCTGCCAGCACTGTTGCTTAGTCCTAAGTTTTATAGGTTTCTTATCAGTTGTTTGAAATGACTGCTCCTTTTTGTCCTTAACTTAGATGATTACTCTTTGAAAAGGTATGCCTTTGGGGCTTTGGATAATGTCTACATTACCTTGTCTATGCTAATAACTTTTATAGATTGTCTTTGTGACCCATCCACAATTTTGCCTTTCAAGGTGGAAGAGGTCTAATTTTTATTAATCTTCCTTTAGGTAACAGCTCCTTCATCCATCTGGCCACTTTAGTTGTTTGTCTTTGGGTTGTCACATTATAAATTTTAGCCTGTTTTCTCATCTCTAAGATTGGGGTAATATGTATTTGCTCCATTTACCTCACTTGGTGTTTATGAGGAAAGCGTTTAAAGCACTGTCTCAATATCAGTCATGTTTGGCAATACATTTTGTTGACCTTTGGGCAACAGTGTGTTAGACTGCATGTCCAAAGCAGTGTTTTCCTTACTGTAAACTCCTTGTGGACAGGGACCTTGTCTTATGGAATTTAACACAATTGTTAGCTGCGTACTACATGTAGAGCACTGGGCTGGAAAAGATTATGTTTATATAAGATTTTGTCCTTGCTCTTGTATTTCCACTATGGCCTAATGCAGTATTCTGTATATAGGAGGGGCTCATTAAGTATGGGTATGCTGAATTTTCCTATAATCAAAACTAGAGAGATAATACCATGCTTTGCCCAATAGGTTTTTTTTTTTACCTTTTCTCTTAATAGTTACTGATGTTTAGAATGCTACTGAAACCTTCTCATATCTGTAGTATACTTTAACTTATAGAGAGATGGCATTTTGTTGAACCAGAAAAACTAAAGAGAAACCCTAAGACGAATTTTAACAACTCATATATTATGTATATGCTGACTTTTGTTCTTTTAGACTGTTAGTAAGTCTAATATTATAAAATTATATATTTATTTTCCCCTTATATTGTTCTTAAGGGTGACTTGGTTGAGATTTTGTAATTTTTATTGCTACGACTGGATCATGAAAGCTTGGTTCTATTGTACATGGTTTGGTTATGTAATAATTTTAGTACTGGATGCAGCCCCAGTGACCCCATTCCACAGAGGCAGATTTTGGCACATGTCTGCTAGTATACTACTCCATTAGGAAAGAAATTGGCCAAACTTATTAACATAAATTTATTATTATTATTGTTATGCTACTCTATACCAAAAATTATATTTATAATAAGTAATTTCTAGCAATTATCCATTTAAATGCAATAATAATAAACATGTCAGCATGGTTATATTAGGAATCTAAAAAATATTGTACAGTTGTGCCAGTGTATTTTTTATACTTGTATGTCTTTGGTTTTTCCAGGTACAGAAGTAGTGAAGCCGTATACACCTGTATTAGAGTCCTTACACTTGGATTTACAAGAACCACTTCATCCTCATAACAGATATATCTATGTTATGATCAAAATCTATCACACTGGACTCTTTTCACCGCATTTTGATTGTCTTCAGATAGGTAAGTATTTGTGTGTTATTTTCTTACTGCTTTTGGGGGGTTTAGATTCGTTCATTCTCCAAGGAGTTATAGAGGAGTTCATATCTCTTAGTTTAGAGCCTTATCTGCCCTGTCCATCTTCTCTCAACCCTTGTTCTCTTATCTTTCTTTAAGCTTTTTTCTTTATGACTATTCTTTTTTCTAAGTGTGCATCTGAAATTTTAGTATTGACCCTACTGAGGAAGAGGGTAGAAATATTTAATTCATTCTACTCAGTCTAAGCAGTTTTAAATCATATGACTTGATATTTCCAAGAAACTCATTCTGGGGGCCACTGTCTTACTGAAGTAATACTTTATGATTTGCAGAAAGGACATTCTGAACTCAGCCATCCAGGCTCACTAGATTGCAGTGACCTCTCCAGATTGTAGGTTCATAGATGACTAAGTTTTGTTTTCAGTTTTTGAGTTTGGCTATAGGAAAAATAAAAGGAAATTAAATGTTAACCAATCAAGTTTATCTTGTTAGTACTATTAAAGTATTTGCTGGAGGAAAGATTGAAACCATTGAATTGATTAGCCTGAGGTTTTATAACGATTTTTCTGTATTCTCTCCTTTATGAATCAGTAGACTTTTAGTGTGCATCTAATACCTTGCATGTGGACCCTCAGCACAGTAGATTATAACTTGGATAAGATCTGGGCCCTGCCACTGAGAAGCTTATAATCATGTTGGACTGTCAGTCCTGCATTATTGTAAACTATTTGTTGCCAGTTTTCCATAATTTGTAAACCATGGCTTTTATAAAATGAATAATATGGGAGAGGATATATAGCAAAATTATATTATTGTGCAACTCTTCAATATATATGTTAGAGATATTGACAATCAAATCATCTCTTTGGCAACATAACTATATTATACAGATATTAATAAGACCTGACTGGCTTGCGATCAAGAATCCTGTCACCAGCATCATGTTATAAGAGACTTCCATTGTCTTTGACTTTGTAGGATTTTCCCCCTTTTTCTGATAATTTATTTTATTGTTTAGGAGATTGTGTTTCTTTGAGTAGTCCTGAGGGCAACTTTAAAAAATCTCAGCTCCAGGATTTAGAAGAACTCTTCTTATTGGCAGCTGGAACAGGCTTCACACCAATGGTTAAAATACTGAATTTTGCTTTGACTAATATAACCAGTCTCAGGTATGTACATTTTATTTGTAGATTTAAAAAAAAATACAAGTTTGATGATTTGAATTAATATATTTTCTGAAGCTCAACTGGACCAGTACAGTATATACCACTTCTCTCTGATTTTAATATTGCAGTGAAACTTCTGAACATGTTTTTATTATCCTGCCAGTCATTCCTCATTCTTCCTCTGGCTCCAGCTGGATGATTAAGGGGATTGGTTCCTTCACCTTCATTTCACTTTATTTTGTTCCCTGTGGTCACCTAACAGATTTTACCTCCTTTCCCCTTTATTGAACATATTCATACATAATTTAAAAACTCAATTTAAAGAGTTTGTGCTTATGTACAATGTGGGATTTGCTTTTAGGAAAGTGAAGCTGATGTTCTTCAACAAGACAGAAGGAGATATCCTTTGGAGAAACCAGTTGGAGCAGTTAGCAGACAAGGAGAGAAGGTACTAAAGCAGTGGCCATAGGTTGCCTGAAAAAATAGGTACTGGAGTGTGAGCCCAACTATATTGAATAGGAGCTCTGAGTCTGAAACAGGCATTGAAGAAAGCTATAAACTAATATATTTTCTAGAAAGAAAACAATCTGAATTTATCAAGGTGATATTGGTGATATTATAAAGGATTGTAGCCATTCTTGGACTTTCTTACATTACTCCTCTGACTTAATTTTTCACCATTAAGAGTATTGAATGTTAAATTTGCTGCATTTGTTAAGTTATAAATGAGAAAAATTATCACCATGTGATACTTGTTTCTATCATATTTGAGATTTTGTACAGACTATATTATGTTTGTCTGTGCTTTCATAAAAGTATAGAATAAGATGTATGAGAAAATCTATGGGAGATTTGGTTAGGCTGATTTATTCTCTTTATTTTATTTTTTCCCCAAAGAGAAAGTGTGTTAAGAAAAGTTAACTTGCAGTAGATTTTGAAGGGAGATGGCTAATTTGTTAGATGGGAAGTGGGATGGTATTCCCAATCAAAGGAATAGTTAAAAAACAGTCTAGAGGCAGGAATAGAATCAGATGGTAAAATTTGGGATTTTATTTTTAAGGAAGTTACCAAAATGCTCTTATCTTTTGACCCAGTGATTCCACTAGCATGTACTAGTAAAGAAGATCTCTTTATCTCTTACACACACACACACACACACACACACACACACACACACATGCACGCACACACGCACACACACTTTCCAAAGCAGATGTTCATCGATCAAGGAATAGCTAAATCAATTGTGGCACAAAGATACGATGGAATGTTACTGTGCAAAGTAAATTGAATTAGAAAAGCAATATGCACAATATACAAAAATGTGAATAAAAAAAGAAAACATTCAACAATGGATGAAACTAAACACTGTCTAATTATAATGACCAAGTTTTACCTCAAAGAAGAAATGAGAAAATCTTCCTCTCTTCCTTGCAGAAGTAGGAGACAATGGGTGTGAAACGTCATACATACTGTGAGACTCAACATGTTGATTAATTTTGATGAGCTGTTTTTCTTCTTCTATTCTTTACTGTAATGGTAAGGAGGTAGTAAGTGATGCATTTTTAAATGTAGGTTATGTAAAAATAAAAGAAAAACAATCCCTAACAGAAGTAGAAATCAGGAAGGAGCAATGAAAGTGAAAAAGTAATTTAGATTGACACCAAATAATTGGCTTGTCCTTAAAGGCCAATTGAATTGGGAAAAAAGGGAGAACCAGCAACTTTTTAGTAGCATTTAATTAGTATCTTTGGTTTTTATATCATTTTCATTTCTGAACACTTCCTCTACCTAGTAAACAAACCTTTGTAATACAGATGGGAAAAAGCATTCAACCAGTGTATCAGCCATGGCCCATAGTTTATGCAATATTCTATAACCATAGTTCTTCACCTCTACAAAAGAATTTTCTATTTTCTTAATTCTTTTCCAAGGCCAAATTTAGTCTTTATAAATGCAAAGCATTCAATTTTGTATTTTTTTGCCCTTGACATAATGCATTATTTTATATATGAAGTGTATTATGTTTCTGGTTTTGCTTACTTCATTCTGCATTGGTTCATATAAGTCTTTCCTAGTTTCTCTAAATTTTTCATATTCACCTTTTACAACAATATTATTCCATTACAATTATGTTTCAATTCAGCCATTTCCCAGTCATTAAGAGTATTTAGGTGAACATCAGACCTTTCTGTCTCTGACCTCTTTAAGTTATTAAGTATTGGGATCCTTGGATCAAAGAACATGGGCATTTTAAAAAGCTTTTAAAAATTATGCTTTTTAAAAAGCATAATTCTGAATTACTTTCTAGTTTTATTAACAATGTGTACCTGCCTTTATAGCTTTTCTGATTGTTTCTGTAAAATAATTTCTGCTAATTTGCTTTTTGTTAGGTATTACGCTAAGTAACAGTGCATTGCATTTGGTAGGTATTCTTTGCTAATGTGTTGTGTCTTCTGATCTCAAGCTCCAGGACTTAGGGTAGTTAAGGGGCCAAAAGTCTATAAAAAATTCATTCTCCTTTAATCTTATTTGTTTTTAATTGCCTTCTTTGCTAATTGTAGTCAGTACAAGCTATCCAGTCTTTCTCTTTCTTCACATGAAGAGAAAAGTCTGTTTTACATGCTTGCCACCTACACTACATGGTTTGCCTGGGTCAAACCAGAAGAAAAAGAAATTAGACCATCTTGTGTTTATGCAATCCCTGTTGTGCCTCCTGTGGTTTTCCTTCAGCTAACCCACTTTTCCCTTAGTTCCCTGTACTTGGAATACTAGAGCTGTTGTTACTGATTGATTATTTACATCTGCATACTTTTGGTCTCTTGCATAACCTCTAAAAGCCTTTAGCTTACTTTCAAACTATTTTTCCCCAGAATGTACATTTTCAGACACATTTAAGAAGAACACAACTAGGTTTGTATAGCTGTAGTTCTTTCTGAAAACAGTCTTTTTCATTGTAAATTCAAATTCAGTAAACCTTTATAAAGCACCTGCTCTGTGCAGAATAGTATGTTTGGCATTTCGGGAATGACAGTATTTAAATAAGCTGGAGGGCTCCTCATAGAGCTTATAATCTAACTGGAGGGTAAGACACAAACACAAATGACAATAATAATACAGTATTGCATGGTTAGTACATTAAAGAGGTAAAAGACAAAATGCTATGTGAATACCAAAGGAGAAGACTATTAAGGATATGAGAGAAGGAGAGAGGAAGGGTATGGAGTAAGGGAGGCTTCATGGAGGAGGTACCACTTAAGTCCACCTTTAAAGGATGAGTAAAGGCATTAGCAGATGGAGAGGGAAGAAGGGAGCTCATTTTAAATAATAGGTGGGCAAAGTACTGAATGTATTTGGAAAATAGAGTAAGGTCAGTTTGGCTAGTGAAGAGTTCCTGGAGGAAGAATAACCTGTAATAAAGCTATAAAGGTAGGGTGGTATCAAATTGTGAAGGGCCTTAAATTAAGCCAGGCAAAGGAATTTGACCATTACCCTGTAGGTAATAGAGACTCAAGGGAAATTTTTTTTTTTTTAACAGATGAGTGATATCACTTCATCTTAGAGCTGGAAGGGAATTGGGGCATTCTTGTCCACGCTGTGCCTTGGCAAGAATCCCTTCTATAACATCCAGCCATTGCTTGAAGTACCCAGATGAAAGGAAATCTAGTTTCTCCCAGGCAGCCTATTAGACTTTGGAATAACTATAATTGTTAGGAAATTTTTCATACATGAAACTGCCTCTGTAATTTTCACTAACTGCTTCTGGTTCAGCTTTCTGGGGCTAAGTTAAAGCAGAACAACAAAATAGGTCTAATCCCTCTTCTACATAATATTTTTGATACTTGAAGACAGATATTATTTCCCCTCTCCCCCCATAGACATCCCTTTTTTTAGCTTAACATCACTAGTTCCATTGACTTTTTTCAAAAGATCTGATCTTGCAGTGCTTCTCTAGCTCCTTATATGTACTATTCAGCTTCTCAGTATCCTTGCTAATATATGGCCCCTAGAACTGAACATATGTTCCATATGTGGACTGACCGGAGCAGGGATAGGCATGCTGCATTTCTTTCTTTTTAGGTGTGAGACCTGCCTTGCTTCAGACTGAAACTGCATTGACTGGTGTGGTGGCCATAGCACACAGTTTACCTATTGTATATACAATATACAAATAATTGAAATTATTATTATTTAGTAGTAGGCTACTAAAACTCCCAGGGTCTTTTTTGAGGTTGTGGCTTTTGTGTGTTTTTTCCCCCATAGGATTGTAGACTATTAGATTACTAAAGTACTTTAGAAATCATCTAATCTATCTCCTCTCATTTGCCATTTTACAGATCCAGTGAAGTGAGGCTTGATCTAGTCTCTATATATTATGTTATGTTATATCATATCATATCACATTATACATTTTACATTATTATATATTATAACCATATCCTCTATATGTATGAACTGCATATAAAAGCACCAGATCACTTAAAAAAATTTCCCTGATTTTTTTGTTAGAATATGCTTTGATTTTACAAGTTCTCTTTAATATTTTGTAGGATAAAGTATGTCAAATGTTATCTGTTAAGAGTCCCAAAGGTCTGTATTATGCTAATAGTAGACCCATTCCACTGTCCCCAGAAGGAAGAAGTATTATGAATTATTGAAAGAGGCAGATTCCAATTTGATAAAAGACAGAACTTCTTCATAGTTAATTCTGTCCAAAAGTGGAATGGTGGGCTTCACTATTTAGGTGGTGCTTTCATGACTGTTTGTCAGAGCTCTTGAAGGGGATATCCCTGATCAAGCATGGGTGGATCGGGTAGATGATCTCTGGGTTCCTTTCCAACCCTGAGGTTATCTGATTCTTTGAATTATATGCATGTAAAGTAGAGTATAATTGTCACTTTCTAGAACATACCTCTAAGACAGTCAGTAGTCAGTAAACATTTATTAAGCAACTACTGAGGATGCAAAGAAAGGCAGAAAGCAAGTCCTTGCTCTCAAGGAGCTCACAGTCTAATGGAAGAGACAACAGCAAGCAATTACATACAGATGAGGTATAGACAGGAAAAACTGGAGCTCATCAACAGAAGAGCACTGTTAGCAAGACTGTGGGTATTACAATTTATCCTGACAAAGCTTGTTTATAAATTCGTATTAATGGCTGCAGTGTATGTGAGCTGGAGTGAGACTGAGTTCTGTTGCTAGCTCTGCCGCTCACTAGCATGTGGCCTGAGCAAAATGACATCACTCCTCTGGGCCGCACTCTGCTGGTGTTATCCTTATTGCACCTGCCTCACCAGTGAGCTGTCAGGTGCTGTCTGAGTGGTGTAAAGTTTTAGAAAATCAAGGTACTAGAATAGATATTTTCTAAGGTACTTTCCATCCCTAAAATTCTTTGACTGTATAACCACTTCTACTTTGATTTTGTGCATGTTATTGTTCTCTCTGTTAAAATCTTTAGTCAGTTGAAATTATTAGAAAAGAAAGAAGATTTAATTTGCCTTCCTAATTTTCTTTCTTTATCCATTCTTGCTTATTTAGCTTCATCAGTGAGGTAACCTTGGGGCTTCTAGTCTACACCTGGAAAGATACTATACTCCAGAGTAGCCTATCTTAGTACGGCCATCACCAGAGAGTGTTCTCAAGGTGATGAGCTGATGAACTTAAGATGATCACATCTACATCAGTATAATTCTTTTGACCTCCTCTGAAATGGGGAGGGGGAATCCATTTTTCTTTCTTTTTCTTTTTTTGCTTTTTGGCCAACTGGGGGTTGTGACTTGCCCAAGGTCACACGGCTAGTTTTGTGTGTGTGTGTGTGTTAAGTGTCTGAAGCTGGATCCGAACCCAGGTCCTCCTAACTCCAGGGCCTGTGCTCTATTCCATTTTTCTTTTTCTATTTCTTATCAAGGATACAGTGTGGTGCAATGATAAGAGCACTGTATTCAGAGACCCTGGATTCAAATCCTGGCTCAGTTATTCATTCCCTGGGTGGCATTGGCTAAGACATTTAACCTCTTTGGACCATAGTTTCTTCTGTAAAATGGGGGGGTTTAGGTCTACCTGACCTCAGAGGTTCCTTCCAGGTCAAAATCTGTGTCTTTATGATCTGTGATTTCATTGAAGGGGGAATTCCTGGTATGGAAACTCCTTACACTGAAGCAGACCATCAGTTTAGAAGCTTAGAGAATTGTCTAGGGTACTAAGAGATTAAGTGGTTTATCCATAATCACACAGATAAAATGTCAGAAGCAGGGTTTAAACTTAGGTTTTCTGCATTCCATAGCCTTCTGTCAAAAATCGAGACATGTTGGAGAATAAAAGAGAGCTAGAGTAGAGTTGAGTGGAGAACAGTAAAAAGTAATGCTGAACCTTATTCCATTACAGCCTTCCAGAAAAGTTTTGCTTTGAATTATTTGCTTGATTTTCTTTAGTGACTACGTGTTTACATTTCAAGAGTTTTCTTTCCCAGACCAAAGCTGATGTATGACGTTTTAGTACTGGATTACTTCTGAAAGCTTATATTTGGGATATTATATCTTATTATATAGTATTTGTTGTCATTTTCATGTGTTACCTTACATCTTGTGAATGAACAATATGCATAAATGGGGGTTGTTCAGTTCAACTCCTAACAGCCTTTGGAATCCCCTCTATTATCATCTTCCAGCTTCTACTTGAAGAGTTCTTCTGAATTCTAAGCATTTTGCAAAATCATTGAGTCAGAAGGGTTTCAGACTTCCCACTGTAGTTCTTGCCCTTTAAGCAGGAGTAGCAGCAGTTTTCGGTTGTTGAAAAGAGTGCTAAACTTGGAATTTATAGACCTACATTTGAATTCTGGCTGTCACCAACTGAGGGCAAGTCATTATATCTTTCTCAGCCTCATTTTCTTGTCTGTATAACAGGAATAATACTGTTTTTTGCTCTCTTTCTTACAGAGTTGTGAAAAAGTACTTTTTCAGTCTTCAAGTATTATAGAAATGAAATTTTATTGTCACTTTAGTCATTTCAGACAATGGGTATTTCAGAAATCTTCAGGAGAGGACATTGCTCAGTAGTCTTTGGTAGTTTGTTTGAAAGTTAAAAATCCCTTACTATGTATCAATCTCTTACCACTATTTAAACCTTTTCCTTCTGTCCTCTGTGGAGATAGAAAGCTACTGGTTAGCACCCTTCTGGTGAGTAACCTTGTACTATGTAAAGAATGATCTATTGTTTCCTCTGCTGCCTACATAATAATTCCTAGCCCGTGTCAACCAGAGGGAACAGGTCTCTAACCTGTGGGTGGCAGAAGCTGAACAGAGCAGGCTAGAACCAGGAGATTCAGGAATCAAACAGAAGTTTAATTTCAAAGTGAGGGAGACAGCTTGCAAGGGAGGAGACAGATTAGACATATGTGCTGGGGCCCTGTTGCTAGTGGGGTGACCTGAGGCAGTGTGGGAGATCTCAGTATTTTACCAGTGGCTGCACAGTGAGCTGTATGACAATGAGGAGTAACAGCAACAATGAGATAAGTTTGATTCAGGGCTTCATGACCAGAACGTGGGTATTTGTACAGACTTGTCTGAACTCAGAGAATACCTGATGCTGGTCAAGCAATAGAGGAATTATATGAAACACTTCTGGGATTTTGCTGTAGCTGAGATCATCCAGAGCATGAGCACGAAGGAGTATTGTTATACTAAACTCAGGGCATAGCTTGCTTGCTGGGCCTCAGCTCTGGAAAATAGGGCATTTCCTAATGTCTTGACACCTGGGACTCAAAAACTGACATAAAAAAATGCAACCATTGAGTAAGTAAACCTATTGGTTATTGAGTATAAGAGAAATAGCATTTTGATCATCATCTTATTGCTCTTAAGGATATACCTTTAGTTAAGTGCTTTTATTAGCACGCTGAGATTAGAAAGTACCTGTGGGTACTTAATGCCAATACAGAGATAAGCAAAATAGATAAATATAATAGATAAATACCTTTGGGTACTTATTGCCAATAAAGGCAACACTAACAATAATGCATACTTTCTTGTAGTTTTGTAACTCATTCAAGTTTCATAGCCACATGGAAAATGGAAAAGAAAATTTGTAGATATTTTATTGTTAATATATCAAAAGTTATTTGGCCTTCTCATTGGTCTTCCTGCCTCATGTCTTTTCCCTTTCCAATTCATCCTCCACACAGTTGCCAAATGATACTTCTAAAACATGCCTCTGACTGTCACTTTTCTGCTCAGTAAACTCCAGTGGCCTCTTATTACTTCTCCATTCAAATTCAAACTCCTCGGGTGTCCAAGCCTTTTATAACCTCTTTCTTACCTACCTTTCTAGCCTTATATGTTATTTCCCTCTACCTACTCTTTTGTGTAGCCAAACTAGCCTTCTTGTTTTTCTTTACACGTTACATTCCATCTCCCTTCTCCATACCTTTGCGTAGGTACAGCCTAGTAATACAACCTGTTAATACAACCATGGTACAGCTTTTTGTTATACCTCATGCTTGGAATATACTCTCCCAAGAATTCTGAGTTTCCTTTAGTGTTCAGGTCAGACACTACTGTATAAGGTCTCTCCTGATTTCCCTATCTGCATGTGCTTCTCCCTGCTCCCAAAAGTCATATACATTTATCCCTTCCATATTGTGGGGGTTAGGGGTATAGAGTCCCTATGACCTGGAAAATCCATGTAAAATTTTTTGGCCCTCTCTTTGTACCAGAGAAGAAGTCTGGATTTTTTTTTCTTTTTCTTTTATGGGGTATTAATATTATTCAGTGCTACATATATTTTGTTCATTTCTGAGTTTCTAAACTTTTGCTATGTAATCTGCTTGTCTTCTTGTGTTGTCTGTGGCTTTCACAAAACTCCTGAAAAGATCCTGTTTAATTTCTTATGCCAGCCTGTGATATATCGAAACCCCAGTGGGGAAAGTCAAAATGTGTAATGGATAACTGTGTGTATGTGATATAGATATAACTGTACCTAAATATATCCATATATACACACATACATATATACCTACATACAACACATTTCTGTATATCTATCCACATATGTACACATAAAATATAGAGAGAATATTTTTTGTGTGTATGTGTCACCTTCTATAGAATATAAACTCCTTGAGGGCAGAGGCTGTTCATTTTTGCCTTCGAATCCACTGTGCCCTGCTCAATTCCTGGCAATTGATAGGTGCTTAATTAATATTTATCTGTTGCTTCCTGTAGGGAAGCATCCATCTGTCTCTGTACATCAGTGGCAGATTTTAATAGGTATTGTTTTTGCTCCTTCAGTTGAGTATCTTGGGTTGATTTTGATTACTGATCTTTGTGAATGAGTTGTTGTAGCAAGAAAGAGAAGGTGAATTACTTTTGTTAAAATTTCTAAAAGTTAAAACAGGAAGGGCTGATAGGAATTTTCTTGCTGAAAGCATCACCTTTTCAGGAACACATATTTCCTCTTCACTAAAGTCTAACCAGTTCACTGGGCCTTTAGAACATTGTGAAAGAAAAATCAGTTTTCTGTGACATTTGGTAAAGTGAGTAAGGGCATAATAGCATGGTAATAAAACCATGGTGCCAGTACCCTTGTTCAGCAACAATGAAAACTACTGACTCTGGTTTTTCTTGTGATTTAGATTATCAAGAAGGCAATTGCTGCTACTCTTCAGCAGTCAGTCTGAATGTTCAGTGAGACATTTAGAAGCAGATTTGATTCACTGCTGTTAAAATGAACATGATGATAGAAATCAATGTTTTTTTTTTCTGAAGTGGATCAAAAGAATGAAGGCATAACTTGATATTTTAAATTCATTATATTATTCACTAGCAATTCAAGTAATAGGTCACTGCACCTCTGAGAAAATTAGCTTTCTTAAGTTGAGCATTTGGTAGCATTATTGTGAATTTTCTTTATTATTTTTTTTCCATTTTAACAATGTCACCCTTTATGCTCACATTTTTTAGTTTGTATTTGTAAAAGATTATTAATATAAATAGGGATTCTGAATTCTCTTCAAACCATTTTTCTGATGTATTTGGAGAAAAAAGCAAAATATTTCTACTTAGAGTTAATAAAATCCAGTGCTCGGTAAACTTGCATGTAGAATCTCTTCAATGACCTAATATATTCCCTGGGAAGCACCTTAAACTTCCTACTCTACAAAAAAATGAAAGTAAATTTGAGAAAAGAAAAGTAATATTGTAGAAATCATGCAGAAAGCTAAGGAAAACAGTGACTGGCTTATTGTAAGACTTTGAACTCAGAAACCTGGGGTTTGAGTCCTGCCTTTCTCACTCATTAGCTTTTTGGCTTTAAGCAAATTTCGTCACCTCCCTAAGTTTTAGCCTAAGTCCTAAGTACTAAGTAGTTGTGGATATCATGTGAGAGACAATGTGTGGCAAGAATAACATAAATATAGGGGCTATTATTTAACATATACCATCCATAACTGTTTTAGGTTAACAGTATTTTATATTGTGTATACTCATCTGCATACATCCTGTATACCATAGAATATAATTTCCTTGAGGGCAGAGATCGTTTTGTTTATACCTCCAACACCTGTCACAGTACCTATCATATAGGAGACATGTAATAAATGTTTATTAAATGGAACTAATATATATTTAGGAAAAATGTATAACTTTTTTTAATTGTGCCATTTTTGTAGATTTGAAGTTGAATTTATTCTCTCAGAGCCCACCTGTGAATGGACAGGCAAACAGGGAAGAATTTCATTACCTCTTCTTTCTGAGTTTGTAAAAAGAAGCTTAGAAGGCTCTAGAGTCCTCATCTGCATTTGTGGGCCAGCACCATTCACAGAACAAGGAGTAAGGTAAATATGAATACCAAAAAATGAATTGCTAACCATAAAAAAAATAAAAGCAATCTTTACATCATACAGTTGCAAAACATAGTTAAGTACAGTGCTGTCAACTCAATTAGAAATATGGGATGTGGTAGTGAGAGCACTAAATCATATATAAGGTTCCCTGTGGGTGTATATTGACTTAGAAAACTACATATTAACATTTCATTCTATGGTATTTTTATTTATTTTGTTAAATATTTGCCAATTACATTTTACGCTGGCTTGGGCCACATTTAGGAGTGGTGTGGGCCATGTGTTGACACCTCTGGCGTGGAAGATAGAGTGCTGAGCCTGGAGTCAGGAACACTTGAATTTGAATCCTTCCTTGGATACACCTGCTTACTATGAATGTGTATGGCATTGACATATGACATGTGACCTTGGGCAAGTCATTTAACCTCTCTAAACCTCAATCCCATGTGTAACATGTGGATAATAATAGCATCAGCCTCACAAAATTGGGAGATAATATATTTTTAAAAATGTAAATAATGAATATATAAATATAAATATAATAATAAATAATGTAATAAATGTAAAAAATGAGATAATATATGTAAAGAACCTTGTGGACCATAACAAGTTATATGAATGTTAGGTAGTATTATTATTAGTTGCAGAGTTGGAAGCAGAAAGACTATATTATTCACTATGAAAAGAAGTAAGAGATGGCCAGCTTCCAATTATTCAGGTTGCCAGAAGGACAAAGGAATATAGATGAAATCACAAACCCCATTTTAACCATTTATTTTCAGCCTCTGACTATACTTTTTAACAGAAACGTCAACAAGGAACATAAGGTTGACTTATGGTTTGGTTCTTTCCTCTTCTCTTCACTGTCAGGTGGTGCAGGTACCAATAAACAATAAAGTGCTTGAAAGCCAGGCATTAGGAGGAAAAGAAGGAGTAAGAGCTTCCATTTTCCACCATACAAATAATCAATACATGAGTAATGAAGAGTTGATAGTAGTGGAAAGCATAAGAGACCATTGGAAAATGACTCTTGTCTGATTTCATTTTATAATAATGCTTGAAAATGTTCAGACAAATATATCCATCATTCAGAATTTATGAATAGTTTAAAAGAGAAATATTCCAAAACTAAGTGTCCCTTTTGACCTTGTTACCACATGCCACACATAGATTTTTTTTCCTTATGTGACCAAAAGTAAATTTTCTAAGTAGTGTTCCATCTTAACTGTTTTCCTTTATGGTTCAGTAACTAAAAAGATGGAAACTGGTAGGAGAAAGATCTGTTTCTAATTCTTGTTACTAAGTTTCATTTCCTTTTTAGTCTAAAAATAAGTAAGTAAATTTTTGTAGAAATTCTGCAGAAAAGTTTTCATTTCATATTTGGTTTGACTAATTTTAGAATATTCTCTTTTGAATTGATATTATTTGAAAATAGGTAAAGTTATTCCTTCAAATGGTTGTTAATATATTCTCTATATTTTCAAATCCAAGCTACTACTTTAAATCTGCATGTGATTAATGATGCTCTTAAATTATTGGGGAGAATGCATCTTAGCAGGCATTAGACTCATTGCACTGCTAATGATATCATGGGAATAGATTTCGGCAGGTCTATGGGATGGGAAAAACGTTACATTTTTTTTTCCCACTAACTTCTACCTGAAATTTGGTATTTCCTTCAATTATGAATTAAAAACAAATGTTCTGAGAAGTCCATATTCTTCATGAGACTGCCATATGGGTCCATGGCATAAAAAGTGGTGAAAAGTCCCCTAGGATGATAGCTAGGGTTAGGTATAGCAGTAGGAAGACTCACTTTCAAACCCTGCTTCCCACACTTACAATCCTCCTGAGTCACTCTGTGCCTCAGGAGACCTTCTAGAACAGTATCTTCTAAGTCATGTGAGTTGTGATTTGCCATACGAAAGGAGTTTCCTGTGCTGACTAAATCATATGGTTGCTTGTACACATGTGTATATATTATATATGTTAAAGACTGACTATATACAGTGTGCAGGAATATACAAATTATTTTTGCATGTTTATAGTATTGTTAATAATAGTCATTAGTTCAGGTAATTTAAAACATTACATTGTCAAAAGTAACTTCTCTTAGTCTTTTAGAATGGTTATCTTGAAGCAGATTTGCTTTTTTTATCTTAGTTTGTTTAGGCTCATATTAAAATAAATTTGCATTTCCTTAGCTGAACAGTGAGGAACTGAGGTGTCTAGAAGTCAAATGGATGATAGCAAGAAACCAGCCCAGGATTTTGAATTTGTGGCAGATAATTAATCCTATAGTTACAGCCAGGAGTTGGTTGTATTTAAATTACAGCAGTTATTTAAACCTCTCTGCACATTATCCATTTAAACCATAAAGTGAAAGGACAAAGGAATAGACTATGGAAGAAATAACCAAGAAATGGAAGCAACTTAATATTTCTCATAATTGGGGCATGTGAGAAGAAAAGCATATACGCATAGAGGGAAGGGGGTAGGATAAATGATGTTATCACAGTCCTCGCTCATTATAATATTTGTAAAATGCTTAATATTTATATTATACATTTATGTATTATATAAAATATGTAAATATTTATATTATATAATATATAAATATTTATGTTATATATTTATATATTATATGTTTATGTCATCTATAAATATACACATTACATATAAATATATAAAAATTTATATAAAATACATATCTATAGAAATATATTTATTTATATAAAATATATTTATATAATAAATGCTTAATATAATTATATTTGTAAAATACTATGGGTCAGTGCCTGACCCACAGTGGGTCATTAATGCTTATTTCCTTCCTTCACTGTCATTGGATCCAGGCAAAGGAGCCATGAAACACACACACACACACACAGAGTTTGTTGTAAAAATATATGAAATGGAAAATGGAGAGATGGGTATAAGAAGAAGGGTAACATCCAGGAGGGAATAGTCACAAGTAAGACAAACTTCACAGAAGAAACATTTATTTTTTTATACATGATACTTAGAGAACCCTAGAACCCTCTTTACATATATTATCTCATTTAATTCTCTTAATCTTGTGAGTCTGATGCTATTATTATCCACATTTTACAGATGAGATTGAGGCTCAGAGAGTTTAAGTGACTTGCCCAAGGTCATACTAAAAGAATTACTTGACACAGTTAATAACTTCAAATAGTAAATCCACAGATGTTTTCATTCTTTTTGTATGCTGCCAACATAACCCAGCAGGTGGAGCTCGGAAAAAGAATTCCATTCAAAATATCTACACACCTTTCTAGCCCCAACTCCATCTGTGCAATATCAGCTGCTGAGATTCATACTCAAGATGTCATTTATGAATTCCTTTTTAAGAAGGAAATAATGGTACCTAAAACAGTTGTCTGCATTCTAATATATCCTGACCTGGTAGACAAGAATGTACTCAACTTCCATGCCATGAAGCCAATGAAGTTGGCACAGAGACATTTCAACTGGTACCTTACCAATGAGGGTATTCAGTACCCTCAAGGATTATCTTTACCCTGACTTTGAGATTGTGCCTCCCACGTTTTGCAGAAGTCACCTGGAGACAGACAGACCAAGGCCCAAAGGTCTCGAGGATGAGTGGTTTGCACAGCTTACGGGGGTGAAGCAGACAGAGACACATACAAAGTGTCACTCCCTGTGACAAGAAGGCTAAGACTCTGTTCTGGACCAGCAACCAAATTCCATTATAGATGTGGATTTGGTAGTGGACATGGTCAACCTCCCTAAAAAGATTTGTTCCATATTGAATAGGGGAAAAAAAGCAACTACAAAATATATAAAATATCTGGGCGTCCAGCTACTGTGCCATAAACAGGAATCACATAAACACAACTATAAAGTACTTTTTTTGAAATTAAGGAAGGACTTAAAGAATTGATGAGAGATTAATTTCTTATTTTTAGATTGTCCAGCATAAGAATGACAGCCTTACTGAAATTTATTTATAGATTCATTGCCATTGCAATCACACTCCCACAGTTAATGTATAGAACTAGATAAAATAATAACAAAATTCTTCTAGATGAGCAGAATGTCAAGATAAAAGGAAATAAATAGTAGGAAGGAAGGGACCTTATAGTACCAGATCTCAAAGTGGTTTAAAGCAAATAGAAAAGTTGATTAGTAGATCAGTTTGTTAGGCAAGACCCTGAGACAATCGAAAACAGTGGTGTATTGTTTGATAAATGCAAAGACACTAATTACTGAAGAATTAAATTTTCAACCAAAAAAATGTTAGAAAAATTGGAAAGCATCGTGCCAGAAGTTAGATTTTGATTATATCTCCTGCCATATGCTTCCTAAGCTTGAAATGGATATGTGGCCTAGATATTAAAGGTCATATCGTAAACTAGAAGAGAAGAGAAAGACATAATTTCGACAACTATAGATGGGAAGGAATTATGATGAAAAAGAATACTGATTCTGGAGTCAGAGAATGTAGATTAAAATTCTTTCTCTGAAGTGTACTGTCTGTATGACCTTGTGCAAGTCATATAATCTTAAGATGAGTTTACTTTTCTATAAATGAGGAATTTTGGCTAAATGGTCTGTCTGGTCCCTTCTAGCTCTTGCTTTTTTTTTTTTTTTTTGGAGGGGCAGTTGGTGTTAAGTGACTTGCCCAAGATCACATGGCTAGTAAGTGTTAAAGTGTCTTAGGCTGGATTTGAGCTCAGGTCCTCCTGACTCCAGGACCAGTGCTGTATTCACTGCACCACCTAGCCACCCTGTCCCTTCTAGCTCTTGCTCTGTGATCCTGTGAGTAGATGAAAGACAGTTCTGATGATATAAAATTGAAGTTATTTTTCAGACAGTATTGAAGCATTTATAATTAAAAGGGAAATAGTTAACTGTTTATTACAAAGTTTATTGCAAATTTCTTTGATAAAGATCTGGTATCCAAGATATTTAGGGAATTTGTAAAAATATATGAAAACCTGCACTACTACCTTATAGATAAATGTCAAAGGATATGAACTGGCAATTTTCAAAACAAGAAAGTAAAACTATTAACCACATAAAAAAATACTCCCTATCAGTTATGTAAGAGAAATGCAAATTAAAGCAACTCTTAGTTTCATACTCATCTGCTTGGCAGAAATGACTGAAAAGAAAAATGACAGTTGTTGGAGAACGTATGGTCATAATAATGCACTATTAGTGGAGTTTTGGATTGTTCTGGCAATTCTGGAAAGCAATTTGGAATCATACCCAAATAGTTACTAAACTGAATATACTAACCCTTTGACTTCACAATGTTCCAAATATCTCAAAAGAAAGTGAAAGGACTTGCCAGTGTATTCAAAAATAGTAATAGCAGGACTTTTTTTTTTGTAGCCACCACACCCCATTATGTGTTCTTTTCCCTATTAGAAGTAAGTTCCTTGAGGTCTAAGGACAATCTTATTCTTTGTATTTGCATCTTCATTGCTTAGCAGTTTCTGGCCCATAGTAAGTGCTTAATAAATCTTTTTCTTTCAAAGAAATGGAAACAAATTTCTTGTGTTAACTTTTAACAGTTGTTAATAATTCCCTGTTAATCCCTTAATAAATTGTGGTATATGAATATAATAAAATATTTTTCCATAAGAAATGGTAAAAAGAGATGGATTCAGAGAAACACTTTGAAAGACAAGTTGCATCTGATTAGTGTAATGACCAGTCACAACTTCAGAAGACTAGTGATAAACATCCATTTCCTTCTCTCTTTATATACAGCCACCACTTTAGTTCAGGGCCTCATCATCTCTTGCCCAAATTACTATAATGACCTTATTTCATCTCACTCCATCCCCTATCCTCCATACAACTGATAAAGTGACTTTCCTAACATGCAAATTTGATCATATCACATCCCTACTCAGTCAACTCCAGTGGTTCCCTATTTCCACTAGAATAAAATATGAACTCCTCTCCTTAGGTTTTTTGTTGTTATGGTTCAGTCACATCTGACTCTCTGTGACCCCATTTGGGAGAGATACTGGCAAAGATATTGGAGTGATTTGTCATTTCCTTCTCCAGCTCATTTTACAGATGAGAAAACTGAGGCAGACAGGGTTAAGTGACTTGCCCAGGGTCACACAGCTAGTAACAGAGGCCAGATTTGCACTTAGGTCTTCCTGACTCCAGGCCCAGCATTCTATTCACTGGGCCACCTAGCAGCCCTCTCTTTAACTTTTAAAATCCTTGAAAACCTGACCCAGCTAACCTAACTTTCCAGCCTAATTGTGCATTACTTCCTCTCCCACACAAATCCAGCCATACTGGTCTTCTCTGTGAACCTCACATGCTGCATTCTGTCTCATCTTAGAGCCTTTGTATTTACTATCTCCTGTATCTGAAATTCTTTCCCTCCTCTCCTCTACCTTATATAACCCCTTTCTTGCTTTAAGAAAGCTCAAACATGGGGTGGCTAGGTGGTACAGTGAATAGAGCACTGACCCTGGAATCAGGAGGACCTGAGTTCAACTCTGGCCTGAGACACAACACAAAACTAGAAACTAGCCATGTGACCTTGGGCAAGTCACTTAACCCCAATTGCCCTATCTTCCCCCTTCTAAAAAGCGGGGGCGGGGGGTGGAAGCTCAAATATCATCTTCTATCTAAAGTTTTCACTGAAGTGTGAAAAGCTTCACACTTACTTTCTTGTATTTAATTATGCTTTTTATGTTTGTTCTCTTTATATTAATTCCACATAGACTTATTTATGTGCTTGGCTCACCTTATTAAAATGAAAAAGCTTTGCAAATAGAATTTATTTCATTCTCTGTGTCCCCAGTACTTGGAACAGGGCCTGGCATGTAGTAGGTACTTTCTAAATACTTACTGGTTGATTTGTTTTTTGGCATATAGACAGTGGAACTAGAATTGAAAACTGAGACATGATTTCAGACAGAGCCAATGTGAGAATTTAATTTACTAGACTATAGTTGTTGCTAGGGAGTGATTTGGGGGTGGGGATGGGGGTGTCCAGGAGGAAAAGTTGTTAAGAGAAAAGGAGAGGTATTGATACTAATGCAAAAAAAAATAAAGAAAAAGAAAAGGACATTAATGAAATATTTAAAAATACTCAGAAGAGAGCCAAAGGAAATTCGAAAGAGGACACCGAGAAGTAGGGGAGTGTTGGAAATTACTGTATACTTTAAAATAAAAATAATTGTTTTTTAAAAAGGCAGGTAGTTGCCTGCAGTTTAAAAATTTTTTTTCTTTATTTGTTATAGTTGTAGAGATAGCCTTAATATTGGAGTGGCAGGGAACAGCTAGATAGTGAAGTGGATAGAGCACCAGCCCTGAAGTCAGGAAAACTGATCTTCCTGAGTTCAAATCTGACCTCAGACATTAACTAACTGTGTTACCCTGAGCAAGTCACTTAACTAACTGCCTCAATTTCCTTATCTAAAAAATGACCTGAAGAAATGGCAAACCACTCCAGTATCCTTGACAAGAAAACCCCAATGAGGTCACGAAAAATGGACACAGCTAAAATGACTGAATAACAACAAGTGAAGGAAGAACAGACATTTTTAAGAGTACTTTTCTGAAATATTTTTAGACACCCTTTTTTTCTACTTGACGCTAGCATGCTATACACATTGAATATATATATTTTATAGAGTGGGTAGTCATTTCAGAAATGTATTCAGTATTTTCCTCTTCAAGCAATTTATGGCTATAGTTTTTAAAATGGTTTTGTCTAGGTTAAGTGCTTAGCAAGACTGAATCTATTAGTGGCATGATGTTCTGATGTTATTGGTAAACTATTAACTTTCCTTTTTCCCTTCTCTTTTCTGATGACCCTAAAGAAACATACATTTTGGTTTTCTCTTTCAGATTGCTGAAGGATCTTAACTTTTCCCAAGAAGAGATCCATAGTTTTACTGTGTAGTGAAGAGCTCCTGCAGGATCTTGCCAAATTTATGTAGCTGTTTCTGAGTGCTTGGATTTTTTATAAAGGAAACTTTTTTTTTTTTATACACATAATATAAGGTGACTACAAGGCCAGTCTTAGGGTTTCTTTAGTGATATGCAGCCATCTTTTCAGTAACTTCATTTGTCAGACTTTATCTTGGCATCTCGACTGATTTTACTACTACTGTTGGCTTTTCATCATGGAGACAGTATTTCTGGCTCTAGATGAAAAAGGTTACAGAATCACTTTTAAACGATTCACTGTTCTACTGTAAGCCCCTTATTATAAGTATTTTATGATTCATTATGTGGTAAATGGTCACTTTGATCACATTTCTATGCTGTAAAATGTCTTCTTAGCAATACAGTCTGAATTTTACATTGCACTGTTAACTCAGGAAATGATCACTTAGGTTCTTGTTATTAGTATTAAACCATGGAATGTTATGACTTATTAAATGATCCAAACAAGATTTTTTATGTATATGACATTGATACAAAGTAGAATAAAATTGTATGTAGGTATTTTTTTTAATCCTTGTTGGAAATGTGATGAATGTAACAAGGTTGGATCTCCAGCTCTAAAATCCAGTGCCCCTCTGTGTATAACTTTAGAGCTGGAAGGGACCCTACAAGTCATCAGATCCAACCTTTTCATTTTATAGATGAGGAAACTGAGACCCAGAGAAGTTAGAAGTAAATAATTTACCCAAGGTCACAAAGCTAGTTAGTATATGGCAGCTAAGACATAGAACACAGGTGTCCCAACCCCTAGTTGAGAGCTGTAGCATCCAAGAAGAATTTAGGGAGAGAGAGCTATTTAGAGTTTTAGATAAACCTGTGTGAAAATGCTTGGTTGCATAACAGGGAAAATAACCCAAGATAAATGATAATAAAAGACACAGGTGTCACTTCTTTAACCAAAATCGAATGAAAAATATGGGGACATCAGTGCAGAGAATGTGAGTGACTGCATCAGCCAGAAGAAAGCATCTGAAAGGTTGTTCCATTAGAGGAGTGCTGATGAGAGGGCGGAGATAGAAGAGAAGAGGACTTGCAGACTAGGAGTGAGTTAAGTTCTAATACTTTATTTTGAGACTGTTTGGCTGTCTGGTTTTATAAAGAACATTGTGTAACTGCTTTGTTCTTTGCTTATCATTCTTCCCTTACCTCACAGTGGGGAAATTTCCTGAGTGGGGGGTGTGAGCAGTTTATTCTTTCTCCTTAACAGTGTTTTAGAGTTCACCTGCTTCCATGGAAGGTGTGCAGAAAAGGGCTGGCAAGATAGTTAAAATGAAGTGAACACGGATGGGTGATTGTATTGAGTGCTGAGTAGTGAGTTCAGTTAGCTGAAGTGACTTGGATTTTTTCGGGTTAGTTTAACGTAATATCATGTTGGGCATTGTTTTCATAGAGGCAAGGTAAAGTCTAAATTTATTTTACAAAATTTTGTAACTAGATAACTGGTCCTGTGGCCAGGAACCATACCTCATCCTCCCAGTCCTGACTGAAAAGCCCTAAGTTGAAGATGGATGGAAATGAATGAGATTCTGAGTTCTGTTACTGGACCTGCCTCTAACTAGCTGTATGACATGTGACTTAAACTTCTTTGAACCTTATTTTTCCTCATCTATAAAATCAGGTTTTTTTAAGGCCTCTTTTAGCTCTAAACTTTTAAGTTCAAATTTTCTAGAGCCCATAAAATTATTCTGCATTTCAATGTGTCCAGAAAAGTCTTCCTCTACCTCTTTGTGCCCCTCTGACTAAACTTATTTCCCCTAATTAAGCACTTAATTAAGCACCAGCATTAAAATAAATAGTTGTTTATTTGTGTGTGTTTTCTCTGTGTTAGGACTGGAACAGAATTTTTTTCCAGTGTTCATCCGAAATGTGTATTTCATCTACATTCTGGGATTATGAGGGCTAGCCTTGTATCTTAACCACCTCTTTGTTGACTTTTGTGCAACTTGTGACATTGATGCCCCATCCTATATATCCCTTGGCTTCCATGATACTAATCCCTCCGAGTTCTCCTGTCTGCCTGTTCCTTCTCAGACTCTTGGAGGCTCTTCTTCCTAGGCCCCCTAAGTATGGGTGTCCCTGAAGGTTCTATTCTTCTAACTTTCTTTTCTCTCTATATTTCCTCCTTTGGTTGTCTCATATATTCTCTATAGCTCCAATACTTCTTTACATATGACTCACAAATCCCAATCCCTCCCCTGCATCACCTGGCTTTCTCACAGACAGTGTAAATCTCACATGTCCAAAATGTGAATTGAGAGGCAGTTGGGTCACACAGGGCATTGTGCATTGGGCCTGGAATCAGGAAGATATGAGTTCATATTCAGCCTTCAGAAATTTCTCAGCTGGGTGACTGTGGTCAAGTCACTTAACCTCTGTCTGCCTCACTTTCCTCAATTGTAAAATGGAGATTATAATAGCACCTAACCATCAACCTCCCAGGGTTTTTACTGTCTCCACATAAGCCCAGCCACATATAACTTTTAAAATTTCTGTTGGTGGCACCAACATCCCTTCAGTCACCAAAGTGCGAGACCGAGGAGACATCTTTCACCCTTTTATATCACCCCCACGTTCAGTCAATTACCAAATCCTATTGATTGTACCATGGTAATAGCTGTTCCATAGATTTCTTATCAGCCTCACACTGCCACTGCTCTAGCTCAGGTCTTCATCGTCTCTTTTCTATACTATTAAGAGCTCTGTGCCTCTAGGCTCTCTCGTCTCTAATCCATCCTACCCACAGGTGCCCAGATATCCTTAGTATATAGTTCTCTGAACATGTTACATCACAAACATGTCAAGGATCTAGATTTCATTGGGGGAGGGAGTTCTTTCACAGCCCACCTGTAACTTAGTTGCCTGGAACTCAAAAGAGATTGATTGACTTGCCCGTGGCTAGTAAGTGTCAGAGGCAAGATTTGAACCAGCACTTTGTGTTTCCAATTCCTAGCCTGTGCTCCATGCCATATTTTAACCATGCCACTCCCCTTCTCAAAAAAGTGTCTCCCTGTTTGCGTCACTATAAAGAACAGAGTCCTAAGCCAGGCTTTTAAGGGCCTGCTCTCTTCAGTACACCTTTCCAGCCTTATTTCACTTTCCCTTCATGCAGTCTCTTTATTTCATATAAACTAGATATTCCCTGATATAATCCTTGATTCTCATAGAACTTTTCATGCACTCATGCACATTCTCTCATCTCTGCATTCATACTGATTGTTCCCTATTCCTAAGACACATTGCCTCTTCAATTCTGACTCTTGAAATTGTTCTCTTCCTTCCAAGTGAGTGGTCCCAGGTACTATTTCTTCCATGAAACTTCCCCAGAGTCTTCCAGTTAGAAGGGATCTCTCCCTTCTCATATTTTCCTATAAAGTTTTCTTCTTCCCCTTTTTCTTCATCACTTTCTAACTTGTTACATACTTATTTATGTACAGGTCACATTCCCTCATTAGTCTGTAAACCCCCTGAGGGCAGGGATTATGGTTTGTTTTTTAATCTCTGTATTGGCACTCAGCAGAGTGCCTGGCACATAGTAGGTGCTTAATAAATGTTGGCTGAAGTGAATTTGAATTTAGACATTATTTCCCCCTCCTACCTCCCCATCTTGCATATATACTTTAGGATACAACTCTTTGGGGAACTTCACACCATTTGGAAAAGTAAAAAGGAAGAATATTTCCAGAGGGCAGTGGAAATCTGTTTTATGTAAAAACAGATAAACCTTGAAGTTCTATATGTTTTGTTGAAGTATGTTTCTTTTGTAACTTTAATCAGATTAAAGAGAATAAAATGCCTAATTTTGAGGAGCATTCATTTCCACAACCAAAAAATTGCAGTGGTCACAGATTAATTCACCAGGTAAAATACAGTTAGAGAAACATCACAGAGTATTGTATATGCATAGAGTTGGCCTTTAACTCTAGAAGAATTGGGTTTAAGGCAGAAGTTCTTAACGTGGGGACCTCATATCCCAAAGAAGTCCATTTATATATTTCAAGAGTTCTAGAAACTTGGATGAAGAAGAAAATATTTATTTTCACTTACAATAGAAACTTAATAGGTTTTCTTTGCAATCCTATGCATTTTATTTTATGCATTAATAGACATTCTGAGATTGGATCCAAAGTTATTACCCAATTGCCAAAGGAATTCATGCCAAAAAAAAGGTTAAGAACCTCTTAATTTGATGCATTCAAACTGTATAATTATGGTAATTTATTTTACAGTGGTCCAATATCTTTTAAGATTCTAAATTCTAAGTTACCAGTGGAAGGAAATTCTGCTCAGGAGTTCACAACACTAACTAAATCAGAGGTCTGGTCAAAAAGAAAAAAAAAAAAGAGGGATCTGGTTATTGAAAATTCAAATAGATTTTTTTAAACTTCTGGGAACCAAGATGGCAGAGTAAGCAGTAAGTTGCTCTCACCCTCCCTTGTTTACCTTGAAAAATCCAAAGAATATTGCCCCAGGAAAAATTCTGGAATAGTGGAGCCAGCAGAAAGATGGTGTTTGGCAGTCTTTTAGCTTGGGAGGCTAGGGGGTTAACGGGAAAGGTCCCTCTTACTGTGGAGGAGACCAGTATAGGATGGGAGGCTCCTAGGAAGCCATCAGCAAGCCCCACCTCAGCAGACCAATGGGAGATCGTGAGCCCCAGGGTGGAGGAGCAGGCAAGTGCAAACACCAGATACACACCACCTCAGCACCAGGTAAACTACCAGACCACTATAATATCCAACTGCCAGAACCTAAGGCCTCAGCACGGAAAATCAATAACCAGGCCCTAAGGAGTCTGGGACAGTTCCCCCTGGGCCTCAGAAGCAGGGATCAAATTTAAAAGTCAGGAAAAAGGCAAACAACATGAGCAAGAAGGATTAAAAAAAAATCAGTGACCATAGAGAAATATCTTGGTGACAGGGAAGATCAAAACATAAATTCAGGAGAGGATAACATGGTCAATATACCCACATCTGAAACCTCAGAGGGGCACATGAACTGGTCTCAAGCCCAAAAAACCTTGGAAGAGCTCAAGAAGGATTTTAAAATTTGAATAAGTGAGGTAGAAGAAAAATTTGAAAACACAATTGACAAAATGGAAAAAAGTAAACTCAAGAAAGAAACTTAAAAGGTAGAATTAGACAGATGGAAAGGGATGTACAAAAACTAACAAGAAAACAATTTGTTAAAAATTAGAATTAGGCAAGTGTAAGAAGTTAATGACTATGAGACATCAAGAATCAGTCAAACAAAATCAAAAGAATGAAAAAAAATAGAGGAAAACATAAAATATCTCATTGGAAAAAAACAGCTGGCCTGGAAAATAGATCCAGGAGAGATAATTTAAGAATTATTGGTCTACCTGAAACCATGAGAAAAAGAACCTGGACAGCATCTTTCAAGAAATTAGCAAGGGAAACTGCCTTGAAGTCCTACAACCAGATGGCAAAATAGTCATTGAAAGAATCCACCAGTCACCTCCTGAAAGAGATCCCAAATTGAACACACCAAGGAATATTGTAGCCAAATTCCAGAATTATCAGATCAAGGAGAAAATACTGCAAGCAGCCAGAAAGAAACAATTCAAATATCATGGAACCACAGTCAGGATTATGCAGGATCTTGCAGCTTCTACATTAAAAGATCAGAGGGGGCGACTAGGTGGCACAGTGAGTAGAGCACTGGCCCTGGAATCAGGAGGACCTGAGTTCAAATCCGGCCTCAGACACTTGACATGCTTACTAGCTGTGTGACTTTGGGCAAGTCACTTAACCCCAATTGCCCTACCCTTTCTCCTCCCCCCCCCCAAAAAAAAAAAACAAAAAAAGATCAGAGGGTTTGGAATTTGTATTCCATTAGGCAAAAGAGCTTGGATTATAACCAAAGATCGACTACCCAGTGAAATTGAGCATAATCTTTCAGGGGAGGAGGTAAACATTCAATGAAATAGGGGAATTCCAGACTTTCCTGAATAAAAGACCAGAACTCTAGAAAATTTTATCTTCAATATAAGACTCAAGAGAGGCATAAAAAAGGTAAACAGGAAAGAGGAAGGAAAAAAAAATTCAAATAAAGTGTATGACTGCTTCAGGATCATTCTGCATTGGAGAAGGACTGGAGAGATCCCACACTATAAGGAGATAATCCTATTAGGTAAACCCCTCTGGAACCTGTCAAGTCCAATTCTAGGATGGCAAGCATTGCCCTAATAGGGTGTCTGAAGAGCATCTCTTGTGCAAAAGTTTACCCAGCAATGCCCCCCCAGAGAAATCGGAGGCAGCCCAATTCTGCTGTGAACCCTCAGACCCCATGTTTTATGTGATAACTCCCAAGTAACAGATTACCCAAATGCCACATTGGTATGTTCAGTACCCCTAAATTTCCTTCAAGAATCAATGGTTTGTCCCCATTGTTAAATTACTCTCCTCTGAGTTCTCATCTGTCTATATCTTTCTAGTAGTTTGATGTAAATTTCAGTAACTTACTGAGGCCAGTTTTACACAATAGAGCAAGTGAGGAGTCCTCCCTGGTTTCTTAATCAAGTTGTTGATCTCAGTACTGTGAAGTACACAGCATCCCTGATCCAGATCACTTTAATAGACTGATTAGAAAACATTCACAGAGCAAGGAAATGAACTCTCTGGAAGATTCATCTCCCACTGGAGACCAATGTTTAAATCTTGATTGAACTGCCAATGCAAATGAGGGTTTTAAAATTTTGTTCTTGGTGGTGGATTTCTGCTCCCACCCCCTCACTGTTCTTCCATGATTGTTTACCCATACTTTAGTTATTCAGTTTGATTTCTTGGCATGAAAACCTAAGAAGAGACTGCCAGTCAACAGAGGTTCGTTTATTTAAAATGGTTGATCACATGGGACTGCTCTACAAATCCAAGGTTGTTTTTTTTTTTTTTTACAAAACAATTGTTGACCCTTTGCATTGCTTTTCTTAATAAACTGTTTTGCCAGTGTTTAAAGTATTGTGTTTTACCTGACTGAGCAATTAGAGCTCAGATGGGCTGCTGCTTGTTTTCTTCGGATTTATTTAATTCTTTAAGCCTGTGGCTGTACTTTGTAGTTGACAAATGAAAGCATTCTGCCAGAAAACTTTTATGAGAGAGAAGAGGGACTGAAGACTGGGGGTGGAGGAGAGAAAGGGAGAAGGAGAATGACAGATAGGCACAAGCATTGAGGCAATGTTTTTATTGCAGAATACCAGGGTAATTCAAAAAGAAATTTTATGAGGTATTTTAAGCACCTGATCCTAAAAATGGTTTATGTAAATAAAATAAATGTAAATAAAAATTATATATTGTTTCATTCTGTAGCATTTCAAAGATAACAGTTAAAAAGTATTTCTTTAAAAATATATTTATACATTTATTTTTTTAATTTTGAGTTCTTACAAGGAGAGGGCTATAAAACTTCATACCCTTTGATCCAGCAATGCCATCACTAGGCATATATCTCAAAGAGATCATAAAAAGGGGGAAAAGTCCCTACATGTACAAAAATATAGCAGCTTTTTTTGTGGTGGCAAATAATTGGAAATTGAGGGGATGCCAAGTTGTAGTATATGAATGCTATTGTTCTATAAGAAATGATGAGCAGGTGGATTTCAGAAAAACCTGGAAAGGCTTAACATGAACTGATGCTGAGTAAAGTGAGCAGAACCAGGAGAACATTGTACACAGCAACAGAAGCATTGTACAGTGATTATGATAGACTTAGCCCTTCTCAGCAATACAAGAATCCAATACGATTCCAAAAGATTCATGACAGAACATGCTAGCCACATCCAGAGAAAGAACTATGGAGTCTCAATGTAGATTGATGCATACTATTTTCACTCTTTGGTTTTTCTTTCTCGTGGATTTTTCCTTTTGTTCTCATTCTTCTTTCACAACATGACTAATGTGGAAATATGTTTAAAATTATTGTACATGTATAACCTATATCGGATTGCATGCTGTCTTGGGGAGGGAAGAGAGGGAGAGAGAAAAATTTGGAACTCAAAATTTTACAAAGGTGAATGTTGAAAACTATTTTACATGTAATTGGAAAAAATGCTATTATGCAAAAAAAATAAAGTTCTAAATTCTCTCCCTCCTTCCCACCCCTCCCCTACCCATTGAGAAAGCAAGCAATATGATACCCAATAGATATATGAAGGCATGCAAAATGTATTTCTATATTATCCATGTCGCAAAAAAAGCAGGAAACATAAGATGAAAAAAAATTTTTTTGAATCATTTTATTAATCACAGTAACTAAGTCTTCCACAGGTGATCATCATTATAATACTGCTGTTACCATGTAACAGTGTTCTGGTTATTCTTATTTCACTTTACATCACTTCATATAAGTCTTCCCAGATTTTTCTGAAACCATCCTGTTCATAATTTCTAATAGTACAATAGTATTCTGTCCCAATCATGTATCATGACTTGTTCAACTATTCTCCAATCAATAGGCATCCCATCAATTTCTTATTCTTTGCCACCAAAAAAGGAGCTGCTATAAATATTTTTGTACATATGGGTCCTTTCCCCTTTTTTGATCTCTTTGAGGTACAGATATAATAGTGGTATCACTGGGTCAAAAAGTGTGCACAGTTTGATAGCCCTTTCGTCATAGTTCCAAATTGTTCTCCAGAATGGTGAGACCAGTTCACAATTCCACCAACAGTTTATTAGTGTGTACCTATTGTCTCACATTTCCTCTTGCACTAATTTGTCATCTTAATTTTCTGTCACGTTAGACAATCTAATAGGTGTGAGGTTGTATTGTACTCAGAATTGTTTTCTGTACATAATTTCATTTGGCAAATAATTTTTACAAATATTTAAGCAACTCATTGCTACTTTTCTATGTAAACTAACAAGTTTACTGTGTCAAACCTTTGGCTATTAGCCTAGGAGGAGAAAATCAGGCACCCTGTTTTATGTATGCTGGTTCCCCAATTCACAGTACATCATTGGTGCTCTTCCTTTCTTCCCAATACCACTTTGGACAATCTAAATAAAAAATATTCTCATCAATTTCAGCAAGTTAGCCATGATTTTCTTCATTGAAAACATTTCTCATACTTAAAAATCGAATCAAAATATGGGTTTCCTTTTAGGGCCCCCATATCCAAGAGAGTAGCCATTTGAAAAGGAAGCCTGCTGTCTCCATCTCCTCTCTCCCAACAGTCCCTGCTGCAGTGTCACTCTGCAGGGTTGTCATGCAGGTCTGATCAAAGAGCACACCATTAATAAGATAAATGTACTCTAAGTGATGCACAGTGCAAGGTAACAACCCTTGTATGCTGTAATAAGCTCCAATCAGTAATATAGCGTCCAAAAGAGGAGAATGGCATGGTGTGTAGCATCTAATGCATGTGAGAGTATAAATGGCAGGTTATGGGTGAAGATGAAAATAAAAAAGATAATTGCCTAGATAGTTTCCCTGCCTTAGCCTTGTAAATTTGAACTGTACCATGCAACCTATCTTGAAATGGAAAAACAAAAAATATTTTCCTTATATGTTTTTGAAAGTAGTTCTTAAAAGTATTCTTAGCATCTCATTTAGTCATTCAAATAACTTCTCTTTGCTGGGGATTTTTTCCCCTCTTCTCTCTTCCCCTCCATCTCACTTTTTGGAAAATAATGTTAGCTTTTGCTATCAGGGATTACTAATTGAGTTTGCCATCTGTGATTCAGATAAAATTGTAAAGGAGCTAATATTCTGAAAATGTATAAGGAAAAAGTACTATTGAAGGGGTCACTTCCAAAGAGCTATGGAGGTAAGTGATAAATAATAATGGAAAAAATTACATCTAGCCTGAATATTTTTAGAAGAAAATTTAGACCATTTTTCCTATAATGGTATCCTCAATTTGAGAGGTTCTTAAATTGTTGTGTTTGGCAGACGTTCTTTTTTTAAATAAAAAAAAGACCTAGAGGAAGAACTCCAGCATCTTGAATATGTTCTATGGAAGAACATAGACAAGAATCACAAAAAAAAATAGTTTACTGTATGCACCAATAGAGAATATCCACAGTCCTGATATCACAGATCCATTGAAGTAACTTCAACATTTATATGGACAATAACAAACAATACCGTCCCATCCATTTATTAATTTTAAAGTCCTATTGATATCTTCTGTTTTTACATTATAATCATTTCAAGATGGCACACCTCTGTTTGCCTCAGTTTCTTCATCTGTAAAATGGGGATAGATAATAGTAGGACCAACCCCCCAGGAATGTTGTGAAGATCAAATGAGATAATTGTAAACCTCTTAGCACAGTGCCTGCCAGATAGTGCTATAAAAATGTTAGCTTTTTTAATTAGATAAAAAGCCTCACACACACATTCATCCACCTGCACAGTGAGTGTTCTAAGTGTAACAAAAAGAGTTAAATAAAACCAACCATCAGGCCAATTTATTCAGTTGCTTGGTGCAAGGGCAATCTAACAAGTTCACTGGGGGCTCCATTCACCTCTAAAACTAGACATTCTATAGGGATCAGGCAGGTTCAGGAGGGAACATATCAGATGCCCCACATTTATTTACAAAAGGAAGTTAATTCCTCTGTGCCTATTATTTAAAAAATATGGATCCCTTTTTAATCAACAACACAGAATATTACAATCATCAGAGACTCCCAGCATGAATTGCCACTATTTGCCACTTGTCAAAAGGCTCCTTTGAGACACCTGATATTAGATATAGCCCTCCACAGTCTCAGGAAGGCTAGAGAAAGGAACACTGTGAATTTGGGGGGCAACTACAATCAAGATGGTTTCTTCAGCCTTTTTTTTAAAATACTATATACGTTCCACTTTTTCATGTCAGTTTATGTTTCATGAGTTTTCCTCAATTTCTAGGAACTCTAGGACAATGACTGTCCTAGGGCAATCAAAGCAAGGTCTTATTACGTCCA
The DNA here is from genome assembly GCF_028583685.1 of Petaurus breviceps papuanus. Lineage (NCBI taxonomy): Eukaryota > Metazoa > Chordata > Mammalia > Diprotodontia > Petauridae > Petaurus > Petaurus breviceps. The sequence goes on from NW_027187302.1 coordinate 1,163,003, forward strand.
CTCCCATGTCTACATTGTGGGTCTTTTGAGCATTGTAGAGTGATGGAGGAAGAAAAAGAAGAAAAGATGAGGGAAGGAAGAAGAGAATAATTCACTTCATTGCTGACTATAAATTTATCAGACCTGTCCCAGAGGACCCATTTTGGGCCTTCGCTAGGTTCTTTGAAGCATTTATCTATAAATTTCCTAGCACTCAGGGTCCCATGCCTCCACACAGATGGTCATAACAGTCCTCATGTCAAAAGGAGAAAGTGCCATTGTTTGTTGATGGCCTGAGTTTCTGACCCTCCTGAGCCAGTCTTGAGGCTCTAAAGCTTGTCACAGATGCAATAAATAGTTTAATATTTTCTCAGGGCTTTTTGTTCAGTACATCATATCCTGAGGTGTCTTACATATGTGAGATGTACCAATAAGCAATTACTACTGTATGCAGATAATAATTTTCTATCAAATTATGCTCACACTCACAAAAGAAGGATTCTAATAATAATAGTTAACATTGATATAGTTCTTTAAGATTTGCAAAATACTTAGCATAAATTATCTTACTTGTTCTTCACAGAAAACCATATCTAGGTGCTATAATTACTCCCTCTTTATAGATGAGGAAGCGGAGTCTGAAAGGGGTTAAATAACTTGCCCAGGGTCTCATAGCTAGTGAGGGTTGGAGACAGGCTTGGAACTCAAGTCTTCCTGACAGCACGTCCGGCACTTTACCTACCATGTCTTCTAGCAAGGGGTTTACAGTTACAAAAATCCTAAGTAGCAAGCATATCCTTGTATACATCCAAGAAAGAATCACAGCAGCCACATTATGAAAATAATGTGGTCCATCATAATTTAGCTGACCTGATATAACCCTAAATTTTTCCCTTTTTTGCATTAAATATCAAGAGATCCAACCCTATGTCCCCTCCTATACTTTGTGTGTAATATATATGCTGAGGACTCAGCAGTCATATTTGTGACATTTAATAAGTTTGAGAGACATAATTTCTGGGTAATTAATATTATCTTGATAAAGTTAGCATATTACCAATAAAATGGGTCACTGACACTCAAATGCCAAAGACCAATTATGGTGTTAGGCTCACATTTTATATGCCCTTGGAAGAGTGGATGTTCTTGAGGGTGACAATCAACTGTGATAGGTCAACAATTAACGAGAAAGAATGAATAACATAATGTGAGGTGGACCTGTTCTAATGAGGGGGTAGGGGAGGGAACTTTGATCATGTGTTTTAATTCCAAATAACTCCCAGCCTCAGGGAATTTAATCAAAGAATTTACCTCCACCCAGACCTGAGTAGAACACAGTAGGCTTCCCCAGCTGAGTGGGGTCTGAACAAGATTATTAAGAATGGGGGTGGCTGGGTGGTGCAGTGAATAGAGCACCAGCCCTGGAGTCAGTAGGACCTGGGTTCAAATCCGGCCTCAGACACTTAACACAAAATAACTAGCGGTGTGACCTTGGGCAAGTCACTTAACCCCAATTGCCCTTCAAAAAGCAAAAAAAAAAAACCAGTTAACACCATATTTATATAACTAAGGGAAATATTTTTCAAAGCTTCTTAAGATTATTACAAACGTTAACCTAATCTCTCATCATCAGCAATCTCCTTCAGAGACTGAACAGGCTTCTGAAAAAAATCCTGGTCCTAATAATTAAAAAATTGGTTATTAATATGAGTGAGAAATAATAATTTCATATTTAACTGGGTCCAGGAAACAATTTTTTTTGTCCCTTTGAACAGCTTTTTTTTCTGATCATTTTTGTTTCATTTAAGTTTTCTTATCTTATACTGTATTTACTCTAGTAAGCTGCCTGAAATCCTTTTTGGAAGTAAGTAGACACGAACCCTGAATGAAATAAAGGAAAGGATGACAGCAGATGCAGGGCACCTAGCAAGCAGAAGACTCCAGGCAAGTCAGTGGGTGACAGAGGACTCAACCACAGCACAACCGATCTCTCTTCCTCATGATCACCCTCAAGCACTGACTGGAGCTGAATGAATTAGTGCTCAGCAGTAATCAACACATTTGCCAAAACAAAAAGAGAAGCCATAACCATGTTTTGTGCAGATATAGGTACTGCCTCAATTTAGGTAATATAGTATGATATAATATGATGTGATATGATACAATATAATTAATATAATATAATATGTTGGTTTGTGGGAAGACTAAAGAATACTGTGGCTCTCTGTGCTGTTGTGGCTTATTAATTTCTTTGCTACTATGATGGAATAAGCTTACTGGTTTGGGTATTTGGTTTTCTGGTGTTTGAATAAATGTTTTTGCTTCTGTCTTATATATGGAGAGTCTGTTATATTTTGAAATTGAGCACCATGCATATATATATATATATATATATATATATATATATATATATATATATA
>NW_027187302.1:1165411-1216107 GCF_028583685.1 Petaurus breviceps papuanus
TATATATATATATATATATATATATATATATATATATATATATATATTTATAGTGATTGTGGGCACTGTGAATATTGCATTGGTGCTGCAATATGATATAATGTAACGTAACATAACATAACATAATTAATATAATATGATTAATATAATATAGTATTAATAGCTGTTTTCACCATGGGAAAATGAAGATTGTAGTGTACTTCCTAGTTGGAGATAACACATCGACCATAGTTGCTACCTCTAGGAGCAGGGATGGCAAAAAAACCCCTTAGATCCTGACACTCCCCCCCCCCACAATATAACTATTAATTATGCTGACCTTGGCTGTGACAAATAAAATACTTTCATCAATACTTCAGGAACATGTCCTCTTCTGGGTAAGGGTATTCTTTTTGCCAAAGAAGAATGAAAACCCTACACAACTTGGCAGACATATTCATGATTTCTTGGGCCCCAAAATGTTTATTGACTTGTGGCCAACCTCTCCTCACTTAGCTGGGACAGCAGACACATAGTCTGTTACTGGGCCTTATGCCAAGTCTTTCCAAATTGGTTAGGACCTGCCCTAGCTTTGAATTCTGCTAAGAATCAGCTTTATGATATGATAACACATTACTGGGAAACTTCTGTGCAACATCTCTTGTTAGTAAAGATGAAACAACCAGTATGCAGATGAGAAGCTAAGGTAAAGGAAATTTCTTTAATGTTATTTCCATCTTAATAATAATTGTTAAAAAAAATGCTATCACTTAAAAACAAAAACAATGGAATGCAAAGGTTTCTTTAAGAGCACGGTGGTACCCAAACGTGATGCACTATGTTTGAGTCAATGCCAAGTTCATATGAAATCACAAAAGGTGTAGTTAGCAGGCACCAAGAATGATAAAAGGGATGCACATTTCAGAGAAATTTGATTCAGCTAACAATGCTTAGCATATAGCAGTTACTCTTTGCTAGTCATGGTTCTAAGCAAATCTCTCTTGATCCCCACAACAGCCCTGGGAAATGGACTATAGTATTATCCCCATTTTACAGATGAGGAAACTGAGGCTGACAGGTTAAATGACTTGTCCAAGGTCACATAACAAGTGAGTGTCTGAGGATGGATGTGAACCCAGGTCTTCCTCACTCCAGGCCCAGGGCTCTATCCTCTGTGCCACCTCCTAGTAATAAGCTGCTTAGAGTTCTCTGCCCAATGTATTTGGAATCACAGAGTCTAGGTTCAAAACCCATCCTTTCTAGTTACTGCCTGTGTGACCTTGAGTAAGCGTCTGAATTTCTCTGATCATGTTTAAAATGAAGGGATTGGATTAGACCTCTAATGTCTTTTCCAGCTCTAAATCAACCAGAGTCTAGTTTGCCCACTGTGCTTACAACAATCAGATGCTAATTCTGAACAAGGGGGTTGGAAACTTTCTTTCCAGCATCCAAGAAGTACATGTTCTGAATTAGGATTTTTTGATTAACTTTAGTAGCCTGGGGGGATTCAGGAACCAAGAGGAAGTTATTTATAATAGTGTTTGTAGACCCATTCTGGGCAGACCATTAGAATTCTGATGCCCTCACAGTCTGTTCTGAAAAAACAAAACAACTCATTTGATGTTTGTAATGATTGTGAACCAGTTCTGAGGGAACAGACTCTGGGAATTTTCAGAAAAAAAATATTTTCAGATAGTTATTACACTGAGGGCTTCCCATTTTCCAAATAGGTTAATAGTCATTTGTGTTGTGACATGACAATTCTTTGTATTTTAGCCTTAATAAAGAATGAATGTGTGTGTGTGTATTACAGGGGGGAATGCAGGGCAATTGGGGTTACACAAGGTCACACAGCTAGTAAGTTTTAAGTGTCTGAGGTCGGATTTGAACTCAGGTCCTCCTGACTCTGGGGCCGGTGCTCTATTCACTGTGCCACCTAGCCACCCCAGAGTGACTGTATTTTTATGAAGGGATCTATGGGCCTCTGCTCTCACTTGCCTCAGCCTACTTCCCCTACTTCCCTCTGATCCATCCCAGTGGGTAGCTAGAGAGTCCAACAGGAGCACTTCCCAATGAACCCCTAAACCAGGGGTGGGGAACCTGTGGTCTCGAAGCTACACGTGATGCTCTAGGTCCTCAAGTGTGGTCCTTTGAATCCAAAGGATTTGTTCTGTAAAACTCAGACTCTGTCAAAGGGCTGCACCCAAGGACCTAGAAGGTCACATGTGGCCTCAAGGCCGCCATTTCCCCACCCCTGCAAACCCATGCCTGTCCTTACTGCTAAGTTCTTAACCTCTTAGATATGCCCTTTCTGCCTGGATACTCATTCCTCACCCTTCCTCTTCATTCCTGTAAAAGGTTACTCAGAATCCTGCTTCACTTTCACCATGAGCTGACTACCCACTTCCCAACAGCCATGGGTTATGAAAATGGCTGCTCATACTTCTTGTATGAGCAGAGAACCATCACCAATAATCCATCTGGTAAGCTGGCAATCTCCAGGCCTTATCATTTCCCTGGGGTCCACTGTGCCTTTACCATTTGCTTTGTGCTATCTGTAGGTAACTAGGTGGTGAAGTCCATGGAACTCCCAGATTGTTTTTGGTTTTTTTGCTTTTTGGAGGGGGGAGGGCAGGACCATTGGGGTTAAGTGACTTGCCCAAGGTCACATGTCTAGTACCGTGTTTCCCCTATAATAAGACCTATCCCGAAAATAAGCCCTCCCCTTACTGTGTAAGATCCCTCTAAAATAAGCCCTCCCCCGAAAATAAGCCCTATTGAGATTGCTACTGTAGTGAAGGTGATCCCCTGAGCTACACTAATGAGCTACATTATGGTACCCTCTGTATGCACTGTCCCCCCCCCCCCCCCCCGGTGAAACGCACGCTGCGCTCCGAGCTACATCCAATCAGAGCTGCAGCAGTGAGTGCGTCATCCTGTTCTTCCCCAGTGATTTGCTTGCTGGTACATTTTTTTGTTCACATTTACCTGTTTATTAAAATTGCTGTCAATGTTCATTAAAATAAGCCCTCTGGTGTTTTTCTGTCCAAAAAAATTAATAAGACAGTGTCTTATTATCGGGGAAACATGGTATTCAGTCACGTCTGACTCTCTGTCAACCCATTTGAAGTTTTCTTGGCAAAGTTATTGCAGTGGTTTGCCATTTCCTTCTCCAGCTCATTTTACAGATGAGGCAACTGAGGCAAACAGGGTGAAGTATCTGAGGCTAGATTTTAACTCAGATCTTCCTGACTCCAGGCCTGGCATTCAATCCACTGCACCACCTAGCTGCCCTGGTCAGGAAGTGCAAATCCAGCCTCATACACTCACTACCTGTGTGACCTTGGGCAAGTCATTTAACCTCTATTTGACTCAGTTTCTTCTGTAAAATGGGCATGAAAATAGCACCTAGCACTTAGCACAGTGCTTGGTGCATAGTAGACATTGTACAAATGCCAGCTGTTATTATTAAATATTCTCTCTGGACTCCCGGGAAGTGTAATTTGAGCTGCTGCTGTACACCAAGGCTTCCTAGGCTGTGCCTTCCATCTTGTAGGTGACCCCTCCTTTATGAGCAGGGACTGTCTCACTTTTCTGTTTGTATCTCCAGCACTTACCATGGTGCTTGGCACATGTTTTTGTCTAGTCGTTTTTGATTTGTGTCCAACTGTCCATGATCCCATCTGGGGTTTTCTTGGCAACAATACTAGAGTGCTTTACCATTTCCTTCTCCAGCTCATTTGACATATGAGGAAGCTGAGGCAAACAGGGTTAAGTGACTTGCCCAGGATAACACAATTTCTAAGTATCTGAATCCAGATTTGAACTCAGGCCAATCAGTCTTCCTGACTCCAGGTCCAGCACTTTATTTACTGAGCCACCTAGCTGCCATGACTGGCACACAGTATACACTTTTAAAATTGTTTTATTCATTCATTCATTTCTTTATATTGTGTTTTCATCATTAATCTGTGATGCTAAAACACCTCCAAATATCACCATTTCCTTGAAGGGACCTCTGTGCAAAACCACTTCCCTTTGAAAAGTAGCCTAAAGGCAGCTTGTGGCAGAGTTGACTGAATGCTCTACCTGGAATCAGGAAGGCTTGAGTTCAAATCCTGTCTTAGATACTTCTTAGCTGTCTGACCCTAGGTGAGTCAATTGAATTAACCTCTCTCATTTTCAGTTTCCTCATCTGTAAAATGGTGGTAATAATGACACCTCTTTGTGAGGATCAAAGGAAATACTATGTACAAAGTACTTTGCAAAAAACCTTAAAAGCTTCAAATAAATACTAGCTTTAAAAAAAGAAGATAACTGGGCTAAAAACTGTTAGACATGGTAAATAAAACTGGTTGGCCTTATTAGCCAGCTGTCAAACAGCATAAAAGATTCCTGCAGAGAACAATATATTCAGCCAAAAGCCAAAAGTACTCACTAAAGGAAATTATTTATAATAAAAGCTGAGTCAAAACCAAATCAGATAAATTGTACCAAATTCAGTAGACTTCAGGTGAAGTCTGATGGTTCTCCTAGGTTCACAACATTCTGAGGAAGAATCCCAAGTATCATTGTTCTGCCACCTACATGTTGATCCTGCAAGATATATATTGCTTAGGACTACAGAGGACCCTTGTCAAACCACATTTGGAGCATTGCTTTCAATTCTGGGCACTACATTTTAGTTACTATATTTAGGGGTAGCTAGGTGGCACAGTGGATGAAGTGTCCAGGTTAGAGTCAGGATAGATCTAAGTTCAAATCTGGCTTCAGACATTTGCTAGCTGTCATTCTTATGTCAAATGAGGATCATAATAATACCTACCTTCCAGGGTTGTTGTAAGAATCAACTGAGATATCTATAAAGCACTTAACACAGTACCCAGGACATGGTAAGTGCTATAAAAATGTTAGCTATGGGGTGGCTAGGTGGTGCAGTATGAATAGAGCACCGGCCCTGAAGTCAGGAGGACCTGAGTTCAAATCTGGCCTCAGATACTTGACACACTTACTAGCCGTGTGACCTTGGGCAAGTCACAACCCCAATTGCTCTGCTCTCTCTCCTCCAAAAAAGCCAAAAAAAAAAGTTAGCTATTATTATTACTCTTCCAACTTCCATTTGTACCATAAGATCAGGGGTCCCCAATGAATGACTGCTTTGTCCCCTCAGAGCTCTATGGTTAACTCTGAGTGTCTAGCTTGGTGTTTTAATACTATACTCCTTGGGACCCCACCAGTGTGCTTACTTCCATGATTAACAGTAGATATTTATTAGTCAACTATATTTAATTAGCTTTTAGAAAGGAGTATTTGCTATGGTGGTGTATTTAGTGCAAAATATCCCCCCAAAAGTCAGAGACACACTCCCTGACAAATACCCACAAGTTCCAAGGGAAAGCAGGTTCAAATTTAGAAAGAAAATGTGGCAAAGGGTCTCAGTGTCATGAGATTCAAATAAGATAATGCATGTAAAGCATTTTGCAAACCTTAAAGCACTCTACAAATACTTGTTATTGTTGTTAGCTTCCATCCGTCCACCAGGTTTTCAATCTGGTGATGATTTCGCTGCCTGAACCTTCACCTGCACGCCAACTAAGCTGAAGCAATGTTTATAGAGCGACATAAGGATGTATTGATAAATATTAACAACCATACTCCACAGGGGAAAGAAATGCAAGCACACGTATTTTTAAGTTTAATCTTCACTAACACTTTTTGAAGCCTAGAACTCAACAAAACAATAAACCAAGTGCTAATTTGTAGTGATTACAGGCTCCTGAGGTATAAATGCTTACACTGAAAATTTAAAAATTGACTCTTGCAAGCCAGTTAGGCTGTGCAAAGCTCCTGCAAGAGCATTTGCTGGTGGGGCAGTTAGGTGGTACAGTAGATAGAGCACCAACCCTGGAGTCAGGAGGACCTGAGTTCAAATGTGACCTCAGACACTTGACACACTTACAAGGTGTGACCTTGGGCAAGTCACTTAACCCCAATTGCTTTGCCTTCCCTTCTCCAAAAATAATACATAAAAGACCATGTGCTGGAGTTCTTTTTATTTATTTATTTTCCAGTTTTCAAATGCTTTATTAACTTCTGATTTACATCATTCATTTCCACCAGATTTTGAGTTACAAATTTTCTCCCCGTTTTTCCCTTACCCACCACCCCAAAATAGCAGTCCCACAGTATGTCCCCTCCTCCAATCTGCTCTCTCCCATATTTTCTCCCATACCCCTTTCGACTTTTCCAGTAGGGCATGGTGGATCTCTATGCCCCAGTGCCTGTATATCTTATTTCCCAATTACATGTAAAATAGTATTAATAAAAGTATATATATATGCATATATATATACATATACATTTAAACATTTGATTTTAAAACTTTGAATTAAACATTCATTCCCTTCCTCCCCTGTCACCCACCCTTATTGGGAAGATACGCAGTTCAGCATAGGTTTTACGTGTGTGGCTAATGCAAAACAATAACATAGTAGATATATTGTAACAGACTGACTATATTTCCCTCCCTCCTATCCCACCTCCCATTTGTTCTATTCTCTACTTTGATCCTGTCCCTTTTCAAAAGTAGATGCTTCCAACTTCCCTCCCCTGCAGCCTGCCCTCCCTTCCATCATCCCCACCTCTCATCCCCTTCCCCCCTACTCTCCTGTAGAGTGAGATACCCTATTTAGTGTGTATTTCATTCCCTGCCCAAGCCAAATTCAATGAGAATAAGGTTGACCCATTCCCTTTTGCCTTCCTATTCTTCCCCTCCATTGTAACCATTTCCGCTTGTCTCTTCTTTATGAGATAGTTTACCCCATTCTGTCTCTCCCTATCTGCCTCTCACAATGTTCTTCTCTCACCTCTTAATTTCACCTTTTAAGTATCATCCTTTCCTGTTAAATTGGTCCTGTGCCCTCTATCTAACTGTAAACATATATATACACATTCACATATGTATTCATATGCCCAAATACCCTCATATGTAGACATATATATTTCTATTCCCTTCAACTATTTTCATACTGACAAAAGTTTCATAAGTTACAATTATTGTTTTTCCATGTAGGAATGTTAATAGTTCAACTTTGATGAGTTCCTTATGATTTCTTTTCCCTGTTTACCTTCTCATGCTTCTCTTGCTTCTTGTATCTGAATGTCAAATTTTCTATTCAACTCTGGTTTTTTCATCAAGAATGCTTGAAAGACCTCGATTCCACTGAATGACCATATTTTCCCCTGAAACATGATACTCAGTTTTGCTGAGTAGGTGATTCTTGGTTTTAATCCCAGCTCCTTTGACCTCCGGAATATCATATTCCAAGCCCTTTGATCCCTCAGTGTAGAAGCTGCCAGATCCTGGGTTATCCTGATTGTGTTTCCACAATATTCTAATTGTTTCTTCCTGGCTACTTGTAATATTCTCTCCTTAGTCTGGGAATTCCAGAACCTGACTATAATATTCCTAGGAGTTTTCTTTTGGGGATCTTTTTTAGGAGGTGATCAGTGGCTTCTTTCAACCTCTATTTTGCCTTCTGGTTCTAAAACATCAGGGCAGTTTTCTTTGAGAACTTCCTGGAGGATGATTTCTAGGTTCTTACTTTGATCATGGCTTTCAGGTAGTCCAATAATTTTAAAATTATCTCTCCTGGATCTATTTTCCAGGTCAGTGGCTTTTCCTATGAGATATTTCACATTGCCTTCTATTCTTTCATTTGTTTGGATCTGTTTAACAGCATCTTGATTTCTCATAAAGTCATTAGCTTCCATTTGCTCCAGTCTAATTCTGAAGCAATAATTCTCCTCATTGAGCTTTTGAGATTCTTTTTCCATCTGGCAAATTCATCTTTTTAAGGCATTCTTCTCCTCATTGCCTTTTTGAGCCTCTTTTGCCAATTGAGTTAGTCTATTTTTTTAAGGTATTATTTTCCTCAGTCAGGCTGTTGACTCTTATTTCATAATTTTCTTGCATCATTCTCATTTCTCTTCCCAATTTTTCCTCCACTTCTCTTATCTGCTTCTTAAGGTCCTCTATGGCCTGTAACCAGCTCATATTTTTCCTTTGAAGCTTTTGGTGCAGGAGTTCTGACTTCAGTGTCTTCCTCCTGTTCCATGCTTTGCTCCTTTTTTTCCCCCCAAATAGGAGTCTAATGTTGAAATCTTTTGTCTGCTTTGTTTCCTTTGCCTGGTCATGTCGCCCCTCAGTCACTTGACCCCTGGGCTTTTTGCCACAGTAGGACTCTGCCACCAGACAGGGTAGCTTTGGTCCCAAATGCTGGGGTTTTCTCAGCTTCTGGAGGTATTAGGTGGGTGCCCTCTCTGAGGCCTCCACATGCTCTGCCAAGCTGGACACACTCCCCAGGCCCTCCACCCTAGACTGCAATACAGATCCAAGCAGGTTAAAGCAAGAGTGATTACCCCCAGACTGGTTGCTTGGTCCCCCTGTACTCTGCAGGCCAGGAGCTGAAGCTGCCACGTGGCGCTGGCTGGCTGTGCTGGTGTCTCAGCAGCTTCTCACCCTGGGGGCAAAAGGCCATGCACTCCTACTTACTGGGTCCCAAAGTCCAGGCTGCACTGACCTCTCACTTTGTCCTTTGCATCTATGTGTTGATAAATCTGGAAACGGCCACAGCTGCTGCTGATCTGGAGTCCCTCCAGCCGGCAGCTGGTCAGGCCCACCTTGGGGCTAAAACCAATGGCTCCTGGGGCCTGGGCTTGGCTCCCAGAGAGAAGCGCTGGCCGATTCCTGTCGGCCCGCTGGGCTGTCCTCAGCGGGAGGTTAGCTTCTCTGTGTCATTTTGTGGGTTCTGCAGCTCCAAAGTTTGTTCAGACTCCCCTTTTTACATTGATTGGGGAAGGTGGAAGCTGGAGCCATGCAGAGGTCATGCTTCTACTCTGCCATCTTCTGCTGGAGTTCTTAATATGTTCCATTTAGGTATGGTGTAGACCAGAGGTGAGGAACTGTGATAGTAATGGCAATTAAAGATTCCCCTGTATTGGCTTGGTTTTCAAATTGATTGTGTTAAAACCCAGAGTTTGTTAATCCCACCTGTGGGATGGGCTTGTTGATGTGAAAAGAAAGTCCTAAACTGGGAGGAGCTGGTGATGTAGATTTGGAGAGACACTAGAGAGAGGCGGAAGATTTTTTTGGAAGCAGCACCTCGTGGAGAGAGAGAGACTAAGAGAATTGCTGGTGGCCGCTTTGAATTGCCCTGGACTTTTGAGACCTGCCCCCTGAGCTGCCAAGGACTGAGGAGACATGGCTGTTTTGCTGGTACTTTGTCTGTCTGTTTTGATGTTATTTTGCCAGATTTGTCCACTGGTGAAAGACTGTCCTTTTGTTGAAGAAGTCCTGGAACCTGGCTGTTCGCTAAGAAGGCCTGCGACTGTCCTGCAGACAGAGAGTGAATACTGTCCACTGGTGAGGGACAGTACTGTTGTTGCAGGGGTCTGGAGACTGTCCTGCAGACAGAGTGAATACTGTCCACTGGTGAGGGACAGTGCTGTTGTTGCAGGGGTCTGGGAGCCTTTCTGTTGGTTCAGAAGCCCTGAAGAAGGATTTTCTTGTTGTACGTTTACAGTAATCCTGGGAGAGGGCTTTGCTAATGTGTTCAGGGGTTCTAGGACTGTTCTACAGACAGAGGATAAATTCATGAAGGGACTGGCAATGTATCTTGTGGCTTTGCTAAGCCTTGTCTCCCCAGGAACTAAGATTGCTGAGAACTTGCCTCCTGTCAAGATGAAGAAAAGACCTCCATTTGGGTATTAAGTGCTGTGTTTAAACTTGATGTAACTCTGGGGTAGATTCAATTGTGATCCTGGGGGTGGGGAACTTTTGACCTTATTGTGCTCTGTGATTGACAAATGAAGGTACTTTACCTATGTTTGGAAACTAATCTCCATTTGAGAAGAGGGGTTTTGTGGTGGACTTAATTAAGGTATACCCTAGGGATGGAGTAGTATTTAGAACAGGGACTTTGTAATTGATTGAATGATTGGAAGATCCTGGGGTGGGGTAGTACTTGGAGATTATTTAATCACACTTAGTGAATGCTGTATTTTGAATGATGTCATGTTTTGATCTTCTCTGTTCTTGGTTTGTCACTGAATAAAATAGAGAGCACCTATGCTGGTATTTTGAACCTGGGAAGTTGCCTTTCCTTGGCATTACATTACAGGAACCTATGACCTTGAGGCCCCATATAGCCCTCTAGATCCTCAAGTACGGCCCTTTAACTGAATCCAAACCTCACAGAACAAACTCACTTAATAAAAAGAATTGTTCGGTAAAACTTGGATCAGTCAAAGGACTGCACCCAAGGACCTAGAAGACCATATATGGCCTTGAGGCCACAGGTTCCCCACCCCTGCTGTAGACTTTTGCTTAGTCTCTTTGCTGGTCCTTGAATCTGTCTTCTTCTTGTCAGTCTGTCCTTGGCTCTCAATGTAGACACTGCCATTAGTACCTTTAGGACCAATGGGAAGACAGAATATCCCAAATCCTCCTAATCCTTCAAAGCTCACAGAGTCTTCCTCCCTGTCCTCTGAGTGATTTCTCCTCAGAGCCTTAGCTGGAATATTCTCTCTTCTTTATTGCCAAATATTCAAACCTCTCTGACCCAAACTCAATATTTTATTGACAACCTATAGGGAGCAATCAGATTTCCTTGGCCATCCCAAACCCTCCCCAGCCCCCCAAAAAAGGCAAGGGAGAGAACAAAGGAAGAAAGAATCTATTAAGTATCTAATAGGTGCCATAAATTATTCTAAACACTTGACAAATACTATTGCATTTAATTCTCACAACAACCCTGGATGATAGGTATTATTATTCCCATTTTACATTTAAGGAAACTGAGGAAGACCTTGTCCAGGGTCAAACAACCAATGTCTGAGACTGGATTTGAACTCAGGTCTTCCTTACTCCAGGCCTGATGCTCTGTCCCCAATACCACCCAGCTGCTTCTGAGTCAATAGCAGTACTGTGAAGTAGACTGCTAAACCTGCAGTCAACAGGGCCTGCACACAGGACTTCTCCATAGACCAGGTTTCCTATCACAGGCCATTGGGTCAGAATAACTCAAAGTCAGCTCTTCCTGCAAAAGCTATGAGAGTCAGACTCTGCTATAAAACTGATGTGGACCCCAGGGCCAAAAACCAGAAGTTAGAGTGTGAGCATAGAACTAAAGTTCTAAAAATCCTGAATGGCATAGTCCGCAGAATACCCAGATAAGGTTAATGTAACCTTATAGCACGATAACAAGGGGACAATTTAGTCTTGCAGTTTCTTGATAATATAGAGAAAGGGAAAATTTGAAGAAGAGAATCATTGCATCCCTAAAAAATTCAATTAAAGTCTTTCAATTTTTAGCCTTCCAGGCTAAAGAAGTGTTGCTGTGGCCAAAAAACAATTGCATAACCTGTTCAACTTAAGGATGAATTTCTCCAAACTTCTCCAGGCTAGAACTGAAATTGTGGGGCTTGCACTCAGAACCTTTCTGATTTGGTAGGGCCTGCAAAAGCTTGCTCTCCACTAAGAGCCCAGTATCATCTTCATGCCATATAAGAAAGCATTAGAGTGAAATTTTAGTGGATCAAAAGACATAAAGTTCTATAGGGGTAAGAGGGCTGACCTTGGAGTTATATGAAAGCCTAAGGTCACATTTAGGGCAGCTAGGTGGCATAGTGGATAGAGAGCTGGACCTGAAGTTAGCTAGACTCCATTTTCTGAGTTCAAATCTGGCCTCAGACACTTACTAGCTATGTGACCCTGCAAGTCATTTAACCCTGTTTGCCTCAGTTTCCTCATCTGTTAAATAAGCTAGAAAAGGAAATGGCAAACCACTTCAGTATCTCTGCCAAGAAAACTTTAAATGGGTTCATGAAGATGACATGACTGACAGTAACAGCAAGTTCTATTTCAGAATGTAAACGTGGCTAATCTAAGTGCCTCAGGAAACATTTTAAGACTTGAAATTACTGAGGAGTTGCTAATCTGCATCAGTGCAGGGGTATACTGGTAAATGTTTAACAGCTGGCTCTCTCCGAAAATAATGGACTCCTGACACACTTTTTAGGTTTAATCCGCATTTAAAAAAATATTTTCTCCATCACTTTCTTAAGTCTAGACAAACAGCAAAACAATGAGTCAAGTCCTGATTTGTAGCCTTTGCTAATTTCTAAGGTGTAAATGCTTACTCAGAAAATTTAAAAGCTGTCTCTTGGAAGTTAGTTAGAGCTGGCTCCATCACCCACTGCATCGGTGGGAAGAGCTTTTATGCCAAGTTCAACAGACAATAAAGTCAAAGTTCTGAACATATATATGTTATATATTACACACGGTCATATATAATGTATATGCATATAATATATGTATATATTTATATTGCATATATACATATATGTATTGTATATATGTTCAGAACTTGTATGTATGTATGTATGTGTTTGTGTGTGTGTTTAACTACATAAAAGTTAACCGGTAAATTAGAAGTTTACCTGCTCATGTCTCTATTTATACACACATTCATGTCTGTGTCTATGTGCATGGACATACCGTGTTTCCCCAATAATAAGACCTATCCTGAAAATAAGCCCTCCCCTTACTGTGTAAGATTCCTCTAAACTAAGCCCTCCCCCGAAAATAAGCCCTATTGAGATTGCTACTGTAGTGAAGGTGATCCCCTGCGCTACATGCTACATTACAGTACCCTCTGTATGCACCGTCCCTCCCCTCCCCCCCGTGAAACGCACGCCGCGCTCCCAGCTGCATCCAATCAGAGCTGCAGCAGTGAGCTCATCATCCTGTTCTTCCCCAGTGATTTGCTTGCTGGCGCCATTGAGAGCAGTGCTGCGGAGGAGAGCTGAGGCAGGACAACATAAGCCCTCCCCTGAAAATAAGCCCTCTGGTGTTTTTCTTTCCAAAAAAACAATAAGACAGTGTCTTATTATCGGGGAAACACGGTATGTATGTATTGTATATATGTTCAGAACTTGTATGAATGTATGTGTTTGTGTGTGTGTTTAACTACATAAAAGTTAACCCGTAAATTAGAAGTTTACCTGCTCATGTCTCTATTTATACACACATACATGTCTGTGTCTATGTGTATGGATACATGTATGCATACATGACACTCATCCCCCTCAGGGCCCTCCCCATCAGCTATCCCAGGCTGTGGGTACTTGGTGGATTAGAATCCTCTTCAAACCTTAACCCCCAAGTGCCCAGGCATGAATTTTACTTTCTCACTAGCCTAGTTATAGAACATAACTCATAATAAAGACATTTTAATTAAATAGCTGTGTAATTAAAGTAACAATAGAGCAGTTTCCCCAAAAACCTTGAGTTCACTCTCATAAATATGTACATACTGAGGGAATCCTAATAAAGCTGCCCCTAGCCCCAATATTCTAACTTCCATATGGGTCTCACTGAACAGCAGGCATGTCATGATTTAACCACACAATCTGTCATTTACCACACCACAGGCCCCCAGACTCAATCATAGACCTCACTGAACAACAGGCCCACTGCCCCTACCTAACCACTGCCCCCCAATATCCTAACTTCTTCATTTATGTCTTGCTGCCTCACCAGAACAGCTGTCCATGAAGTCATATTTCTCACTAGAAAAACAGATGTGTCCATGTGATGGAATGCTAGCCAGCCTCTGCCCCCAGATCCAGTTCTCATATTTAAACAGGTGTGTTCATGCATTCAACCACAATCACATCATCCATTTAGGTCAAGACAGGACCACAATACCTAATTATCCATCTTGACCAGACAAGACCACAATAGCTAGCCAATCAGAAAGCAGCACAACCAGGATGTTTGACCATCAAACCACAGAAGGAGCTTCCCCTAACATAGTTCCTGTACAGTAATAGTAAAGAACTGACCTAGAGTAAACTTATGACCTACAGAGACTTATTATAATATCATTATCATACATAAATACCCCTTCCCCCAGTTTGGTTTTATATATATATATATATACACTATATAAACTCTTTCCCCTGATCCAGTGGGGTGACAGAGGCAGTCTAACCCACTTCCAAGACACAATTGTTAGATTTTCAGTATGAGCATTTATGCCTCAGAAATTAGCAAATACTACAAATTAGGTTTTAATTCATTATTTTGCTGATTGTCTAGACTTAAGCAAGTGCTGGAGAAAATGTTTAAAAAAACATGCAGATTAAACTTTAAAAGTGTGTCAAGAGTATGTTATTTTTCCAGAAATCCAGTTGATAAACATAAATATTTTGGGTAAATCTATAAATATGTTTATATATTTTGTATATTTATATATGCATGATGTGTATGTGTATCTATTGTATCAAAAAAAGGAAACAAAGGGAACATGAAGCCAATGGAATATTACTGTGCTGTAAGAAATTATTAATATAGTGAATATACATAGAGAATAGCAAAGAAATCCACTTATCTAAATCCTAGCAAAATAGAAATCAGAGAAGGTATACATAGGAGAATATATACAAGACAACACGTAATGAAGGAACTGTTCCATTGGGAGTGAGATAACTAAGTTTAACCAAGAGAGAATATCTTAGATCTCACCCAAGGGGAATACTCCCTAAAGTCTCTAGAGTACTAAGCTGGGAAAGAGGACAGACCGGAGATAGCTAGCTTTTTCCATGTCTTCATAGAGTCTTTTCCTTCAGCAACCTGAAGTGGGGATGGCCAATTCCATCTTCCTTCTTGAAGATGGAAGCCAGGAGCCCAAAGCCACTTGAAACTTGATGAGTCCTGAAGAAGACTGGTTCTCTAAGAGTCTCAAAGTAGAACTGACTCTGGAGCTCTCTCTCATCTCTGACCTCTCACTTCTCATCAACTCCAGCCCCATAGTGCAGGGTCTTCATCTCCACTAATAAGAGAGAACCCTATACCAATGGAATTTGGGACTGGGGTTTCACAAAGAAGCTCAGGAAGATTCTATGACCTGATGCCAAGTGAAATGAGTAAAAACAGGAAAATATATACAATGGCTACCATAGTGTAAATGGACAGAGCAAAAAAAAACAAACAAAACTGAATGCTGTGAAATGATCAAAAACCAGTCTTGGTACTCACAAAGAAATAAGAGATTTTTGTAGAGGTGGGCAACATGAATATGGAGCACTACATAGAATATCATATTTTTAATGTGTTGGTTAGTTTTGTTGAATTTTTTTCTTTCTCTTTTAATCTTTGTTATAAGGTATGACTGGGAAAAGGAGGGAAGGAAATACATTGGGAAATGTGGATGATGTTAAAACAAAAGAAATCCATAAACATCGATTTTTTTTAAAGAAATAACAGAAAAGGGGTGGCTAGGTGGTGCAGTGAGTAAAGCGCTGGCCCCAGAGTCAGGAGGACCTGAGTTCAGTTCCGGCCTCAGACACTTAACACCCCCCCCCCAAAAAAAAACTAGCCCTGTAACCTTGGGCAAGTTACTTAACCCCAATTGCCCTCCAAAAGGCAAAAACAAAACAAAACAAGAAATAACCGAAAAGAAGCCTTTTTCAGTTTTCTGTTAGTCTGTTCTACAGTCCTAAATGTGTTATCTTTAGAACCACCTGCAATTCAATCTTCCCTCTCCTGGCAGTGCTATGCTTAGTCAAACTATAATAACAGAGATGAAGATAGCTTGGCATTTTCAGGCAATCACTACAAGGCTTTTTTATAATCTTTGTAGCCTGGGTTCTTTCAAGCAAATTGCTATGAAGTTCTGTTTTTTTTCCCCAGGATGCACCAGGAAGTATCAAAGCCTATGTTGAGATCAGATCTGCCTTTTGACCTTTTCTTAGAATTCCACTATTAACATCATCTCTTTTTCTAAACTTCTCTCATTTTTCTTGACTTTAACTGAAGTACTTTGCTGTATTCTGGATCTCTCAGTTCAATTGTCACCTAACTTATGATCAGAGACCCATTTTAACAATCTGGCCTGGCATAGTGTAGGTGCTTAATAAATGCGTATTGGTTAATTTTGGGATTTGTCATGCCTCCCTGACTAAGATAAATCCTCCCAGGGATCCATTTCCTCAAACATGAAAGTGATTAAGAGAAATTGTGGTCAACAAACTTTTAATCTCACTTCACCAATTCCTATAAGTTATGTAAAATAGCAATGACTATATTCTAAAAGGCCATGTATGCAAATAAAAATTGAACTGTCTATTGAATCATGAAATGGGCTTTTAACCTTTTTCCACATTCACATACAACGTGTCAATAAATAATCCATAAAATATGAATGTACCTTTAAGTTCGCAAGACAAGTGAGAAAAATGTGAAATGCAAATAAGCAATTTAATTTAATGGTATGATGAAGAAATAGCAATAGAGATATAATTAGGTATATTGTCACCTGGTCCAAACATTTGAAGTGTAGGTGTTGGTGGCAAGGGCACAAACAATGGTCAGAGCAGGGCTTTATTCACACCAGGAGAGAGCCTTTTGATTCAGTTCTTGTCCTCAAAAGGCTGAATGATGGAACCCTGGGGATGATAGTTCTCTCCTTCCATCTTGCCTTCCCTTGAATTTCTTTAGAACAGTGTTCTTAAACTTTTTTTTGTGTCACGGACCTCTTTGGTAGTCTGAAGAAGCTTATGACCCCACTGTCAGAATAATGTATTTCAATACCTATTTTAAAAAATAGGATTACAAAGGAAGCCAAACATATTGAAGTGTAGTTATCAAAATATTTTTTCTGACTTGGTCATGCAATCATATGTGTGAACTTATTTTTTTAAATTTTATTTTGTTTTTAATGTATGGACTAAAACAAGCATTTTCATAGGATAGTACAATTAAGAAAAACCATGAACCCCAGGCTAAGAACCCTTTCCTAGAGGATGAAAACAGTGTCTGCCTCTCCCCTGATGCCACTTCAGCTATAATCAGTCTGGTCAGCACAGTGGTGAGGGGAGGAGATGAAAAGGGAAGGGAGGGATGGGCTGGAGAAAGGAGAGGAGGAAATGGAAGGGTGAGTCACTTGCCTCACAGTGAAACAGGTTGGTGGAGGACATGAGGTAAACATGGGAACAGCAGTTGCTGCAGGAAGAAATGGAGCCCTCCCCTTCCTCCACAACCAAACATTGGCAACCACAAGACAAAATCTCATTTTTTTTTAGCTTAGTTATCACCCTGGGCCTGAAGCTTATCCCTTAACATAGGAAATAAGGGGTGAGGATTCAGCAAGGTCAAAGAAGACCAGAAGAAATAAGAGGTACACAAATACTTTATAAGAAAAGATGATGTTTTCTTCTTCTAAATTTAGTTAGCTTTTTTAGCTCCTGGGAAACTGATTAAAAAAACAATATAGAGAAAAGATAAAGATGTGGGTATTCTTCTCAAGGCTGCACTCTGGACTTCCTTTACCATTCTCCAACTCTGTATCCTGAAGCCTCTCATTATAGTCCTGGAACCCACACATTATAAGTAACCTCTGCCCTCATGGCCTCTCTCCCCGATTGGATGGTCTAAAGAAGGCACCCAGGCCAGCCCCCTCTTGTTCCCCTCCAGGCTATACTCAAGACTTTCTCCACCATCCTCATGCACAAGGTACCTTTGGTCCTCTCTCCTTTCAGGTGCCTTTTATGTATTTTCTTCTCCCCATTAGAATGTAAACTCCTTGTGAGCAGGCAGGCCAGAAATGCATGACTCTCTCCCGGGGCTTCTGCCTGGCCCTCCTGGCCCCCTCATCCTTCACTGCTGCCCAGGATGTATCACAACTTTGGCCAGAAGTGGCACCAGATGTTCTCAAGCTGGGGCACCTCCACCAACTGCAAGTTCAAGTGTAAAGTGGTGGGCACTAGAAGGTTCTGGCAGATGATCCAGTCTTTCTTGTAACTTATAAAGAACCAATAATCTGCAAATATTATAAGAAAAGACTGTCAAGCTTCTGCTCCACATTTAAGCCTAAAATGCCAACATCTGTTGTGGATACAGCATGTATGTACTTCAAACTTTTTAATCTCACTAATTCAATGATGGAATATCACCCTCTGATAATAATGCTTACTTGCACGTTTTTGGTGTGCAAAGTAGTTGAGTT
Organism: Petaurus breviceps papuanus; assembly: GCF_028583685.1. Lineage (NCBI taxonomy): Eukaryota > Metazoa > Chordata > Mammalia > Diprotodontia > Petauridae > Petaurus > Petaurus breviceps. Next base: position 1,183,462 of record NW_027187302.1, read on the forward strand.
TCATGGGTCCAGTGCACAGTTTGTTGGAAATCTTTGGGAGAGCCCTCCTGGACAGGAAAAGGCACTTGAACACATTTTGGAATATGAATTCTTATTTATTCAGCAGCTTAATTTCCACCTTATTGTCCACGATCCCTACCCGCCATTTGAGGGTTTTCTCGTTGACTTGAAGACTCCTTATCCAGTGCTAGAGAACCCAGTAGTTTTAAGGAAAACAGTTGATGACTTTCTTAATTGAATTGCTGTGACAGATGCTTACCTTTTAGAGACACTTTCACAGATTGATCATTTGATCCAGTGCCTCCAGGACTGGAATTAACATGGAAAGTTACTTACCAGAAAGTCTTATACTAAAAGAGAATCGCACCTATTTGTCACAGTTATTAGATACAGTGAAATGCATGAAAACCTTAGTAAAGAAGTATGAAGCACCAAGACCTGAGGAAGTTGTTGCCCTAAAACAGAAACTAGGGAAGTGTTGCAGGGCTGAAATAGCATTTAATATATATGTAAAGGAGAGGAAAGGTTATGAAAATGAATATGTCTCAAAGAAATCTAATCTGGAGGAGGAAGAATGATCTTGTAGATTCTCTTAAACTTAATGGGTGTTACCAAAAGTGTTATGTTGGAACATTTAAAGGTAATTCCTGAGTTCTGAGCTATAAAATTTACTGCTTAATTTACTGCTTCCACTGAGAGACAGGGTTTCTTTATCTTGGTTCAAAGGTGTACATTGAAAATAACTCCCTTTTGTTAAACTTTTTCTATTAAAACAAACAAAAAAGAATATTAGCCCCTTGAGAGAAGGGACTGTCTTTCTTTAGACCCAATACTTAGAATAGTGTTTGACACATAGTAAGTGTTTAATAAACGCCAGCTGACTTACTGAGCAATGGTCTCTCTCTGTCTCTGTCTCTCTGTGTCTCCCTTATTTATTTATTTTTAGCCTACGACATTGAATTCCACAAGCTTTTGAGTTCCAAATTTTCTCCCCCTCCTTTCCCTCCCTCCTCCCCAAGACAGCATGCAATCTGATATAGGCTCTACATATACATTCACATTAAACATATTTTCATTAGTCATGTTGCATAGAAGAATTATAACCAATGGAATGAACCACAAGAAAGTAGAAACAATACAAAACAAGAAAGAGAGAGAATAAATAGTATGCTCAGATCTGCTTTCAGACTCAGTAATTCTTTCTCTGGGTGTGGATAGCATTTTCCATCATGAGCCTTTTGGAGTTGTCTTAGAAACTTGCATCTCTGGAAGAGCCAAGTCTATCAAAGTTAGTCATTGCACAATGTGACTGTAACTGTGTACAATGTTCTGGTTCTGTTTCCTTCACTCAGCATCAGTTTGTATAAATCTCAATGGTCTCTTGATCGATGTTTTATTGATACCTCATTAAGACCAGTCACTCTCCCCAGATCATGGAATTTTTCAGTCCTAGACTAGAACACAAAAAAATTGAACTCAAATATTGCCTCCACCATTTATGAGCTTGTGACCTTGGGAAAGTCACTTTAACTTCTCTAAGCCTCAGTTTTTCTATCTATAAAATGAAGAGGAGCTATCAGAAGATCTGTCTCTAAAGCCCACTCTAGCTCTAAAAGGCAGATTCTATATTTTTCATGTTTTTATATGTATATATGTCATCCATGTTGTCTCCCCCTGTAAAATGTAAGCTCCTTGAGGTCAAGAACTGCTTCATTTTTGTCTTTGTATTCCCATACTGTCTGACACATTTCAGTCATTTCCAACTCTTCATAACCCCATTTTGAGGTTTTCTTGGTAAAGATACTTGTAAAGCCATGCAGGTGCAGCTTTCCAGAGGACTGTTGCTGTGAACAGCTTTCAAGGTTCTGATTACACAATATAGTGAACACTCTATTTGATAATAAATCAGAGCAAAACATTCACAGTAAATCAAGGTACAGCATTCACAATGTTACAACTTATCACAGATAATCAAAATACAGCGTTCACAACAACTTAACACAGAAATGGCCACAGAGTTTTCACCAAAGTGGTCATAATAGTTTTCAACAAAGTACAATTGTTTAGTAACCCAATCATTCAATCATCCTTAAGGAGGCTCCTTAAGGGTTGAAAAACACAATAGTCAAAGTTATCCACCCATGGGGCACACTAAGTTACAAATCAGTCACTATTTAGTCATCGCTAACTATTCAATCATCAGTCACTACTCAATCACCAGTCACGACTCAGTAACCTCTTAAGAGGTAGTGGAAAATACACAGGCCATTCACCCCTTGGTCACAAGTAAATCACAATCTTCTCAGTCAGTACACAATATCCAAGTGAAGTCTTCTTTCAGCTTGACTCGAGGCTGGCTCTCAGTTTCCATGGTTTCTCTTCCATGGTCCCAGTTCCAACTGTCACCTGGGTTCAAAGGCAAGCAGCTCCCAGTTCCTTGTCCAGCTCCTTGTCCAGTTCCCATTCCATACTGAAGCTCACAGTGTCCAGTCCACCTCAAGTCCTTCACAGTTCCTGTTTCTGGGAAGATAAAGCTTAACAGAGCCACAGTAATATTCATGCACATTGCCGGCACCGTCATCAATTCACTATCTGCCTGTGAAATCAACTCAGACCCACCACCAAGGGCTGAGAACTCAACACAAATCATCAACATAGAAATCAACACAGACCCACACACAAAGTCCATGAGGTCAGCACAAATCATCAGTAAAGTCCTAGGACCTCCAAAACCCTCCTCCAGGACTTCTGTAAACATACAACCAGAAAATCCTCTTTCATGGGCTTCCAGTAAGGTCCCAGGGCTTCTGTACAAAGTATCACAAACAAACATCAACACAGACGGAGCAGACAAACAGGGTGCCAGGATACCACAAGTATTCCCCTTGACTCTGCCACTGAAAGAGTCCTGTTTTTCAGCTCCTGCTGTCTCTAGCCCTGGGGCTCTCCTTATATAGTCATTAGCTCCTCCCCAGGAGTTCACAAGTTGTGGAGTACACATGTTCTGTTTTTTAACAGACTAAAACAAAGTGTTAATTCAATAGCTGAAACAAGGTGTGAACTACTCCTGTGCTTGCCATTACATTACTGGTAAAGATACTGGAGGTAAAGATAAAGATACTGCTTCTTCCAGTTCCACAAAGAATAATGTTCTCAAAAAAACATGAGACTATATATAAAGATACTTGTCATTTCCTTCTCTAGCTCATTTTTACAGATGAGGAAACCAAGACAAACAGTGGTTAATGATTTGCCCAAAGTCACTGGATTTGAATTAACAAGGTGAGAATTCCTGATTCTAAGCTCAGGGCTCCATCCACTGTGCTATCTAGCTGTCTGCCTGGCACTTAATAAATGCCTTTTGATTGAATGAATGATTTGTCTATTGATAATCCAAGTGTAGAACCACTGCCTAGAAGTTACTGGGCTTCTTGGTATTCATACCAAATTCCATTCATAATTCTCAAATATGACAGCCTTTACTTTACTATAATAGAATGATGCAGACCAGTCATTTGTTAATGCCTGCTGGAAGCATAGCCCAGTAGTAAATACTGTCAATATTGCCAGCTGGAATTCTCAGTTATAACCATTGTTACCATAATAGAAATTGACAGGCAATCACCTAACCAAGAACACGACGCACTAGATTGAATCTGTCCCTTTCAGAAAGGTCTTGGTCAGCACTGCAGCGCTATTGGTCAAGTCAGTTGATGACTATTTATTGAATGATCATGGAGAGCTGAGGTTATGAAGGAAAAAAGTAGACAAGGTCATTTCAATAAAGAGCATTGAAGGAAGTTCATGACCTGTTGATTCAAAGAGAATATTCAGTTTATTTAATAATGAAGTCTCCTGAGCTCTGCTATGCTGAACTGGGTTAGAAAAAAATTCTTTAAAAAATTTTTTTTTAGATTTTTCTTTTTGCTTTTTGGAGGGGAGAAGGTAGGGCAGTTAGGGTTAAGTGACTTGCCCAAGGTCACTGGCTAGTTTTGTGTTTAGTGTCTGAGGCTGGATTTGAACTCAGGTCCTTCTGACTCCAGGGCTAGTGCTCTACTCACTGCACCACCTAGCCACCCCACAAAAATTATTCTTGTGCAAGTCCTAGATGTGTGAGCCTTTACCTCAGCACTGACGCTAAGATATTAAACTTGCTGTTCCTGCTGATTCCACAAAGAACAATGTTCTGAAAAAAACACAAGATTATATTCTTTATGCAAAGGTTTCCCATCAAATAACTAATACTGGGGGTCACTTTGGTCTTTCCTTTCAACTTGAGATCGTAGGTAAAGTAACCTGATTCTCATAGATTTTTGATGGTTAGTTAACTTGCTTTTTAACCAGATATCACACAGGCATCTTAACTAGCACTGTGTCTCGCATATCAGTTTAATTCAGTCAATTTCAGCTGTGTCCAACTCTCCATGACCCCATTTGGGGTTTTCTTGGCAAAGATACTGTGGTGGTTTGCCATTTCCTTCTCCAGTTCCTTTTGCAGATGAGGTAACTGAGGCAAACAGGGTTAAGTGATTTGCCTAGAGTCACACAGCTAGTAAGGAAATGAGTCTTCCTGACTCCAGACCCAGTCCTTTATCCACTGCACCGCCAAAGTGTATGGTCTAGCATATAGTAAGGACTTAATAAATATTGACTTAGCAACTTCATGGTCTAGGACAAACCACAAAATGCCTCTAGAGTAAACATTCTAGGAGGAATGGCCTCATATAGGGAAAAACACTTCAGAATGCTGTCCTATGATGGGGAGACAGAGACCTCAGGACACTGGCCAATAATAGAGCTCCTAGGGTACCACAAGGGTACTACTAGGGAGATTGCCATAAAAGGAAAGGAAAGCAGAATAAGGCTGGACTGGGGAGAAGTTTACCTGGGATGCAGAAACCCAAAGCATTCAATATGGTACCTTTCTATTTTAACTGATAGTTCTCATTAATTAAGTACCAAGCTCAATGGTTTCTACTCTGCTGGAATAGCAAAAATAATGGTCCCCTGGGACAAAGTTCCAGTCATCCCACCCTAGCTGTAGTTCTGCACCACATCTTTCCACTGTTCCATCTTGTACACTGCTATTTTTCTCTTTGTCTTCTTTCCCTCTTTCCCTCTTTTTTATGTATTACAGATCAACAAGGAGTTAACAGTCTCTGTCCCTCCCTCTCCCTCTTCCTCTCCCTCTAATAGGTTAGTGTTGTCTCCCCAAACTTAGGTAAGAATTCAGCTAGTAGCTCTCTTTTCATCTAAGGAGGCTCTTTTTCTGGTGCCAAAGGGTTGTCAAGGGAAGAATGTGCTATTTGGGGAAGAAAGGAAACTGAGCCAAGAAAAATCTAGCCTCTTATTTTCTAAACTGAGGAATGAGACACAAGTCATTCCTTAATGGGAAAGGTTTGTAGCTCTGTCATTGGGGCCATTTAAAACCTAACTGCATAAGAGCCCTAGAAGGCATGCTGTGGGGGAAACCTTTTATGAGAATATTAATGTTTTTGTTATTACACAGTAAAATATGATATGGTGGAGGCAAGTCAAACTGATGCCTTTCTAAGCCTTATCTGTCTCATAATTACCATCAGTAACAATGGGAAGCTTTAATTACAGTGTGTCCATCAATGGGGGGTAGTGGTGAGAGGAGAACAAAGACTGACATCTCACTCTTATTCCCCTGGATCCCTTCTCTCACGACTTGTGTCTACCTGTTTGAGGATCAGCCACCCACCTGTACCCCATGAAGCAGGCCTGCTCATCTGAGTGGGATTTTTCCCACTCCAGCAGCCACTGGGTAGTGTACTTGGGCTCAGAACACTCTGGTGTCAATTACCAATTTTGTTTTACCTGTGATTCATTGATACTGAGGTTTATTTGTATTGTGGGCATCCCATGCAAGAATATGGTTCAGGAACAGTGACTGAGAAGCACAAGATGTCTTCCCAAGGTGAATCTGATTTAAGCAGTTTTATATTGCCTCATTTCCCCTGGCTACTGGTATTGCCATGATGTATTTAGAGGATCCTGGGTATTTTTTTTGGAGTATTTTCAATACTTTGATGTTTTGACAGTTCTGTGATATCAAAAGTGATAAAATACTTTCTCCAATGATACAGATTACAGTCTAATGAATCAGTCCATTCATCAACAATTAATCATCTATTTTGTGCCCAAACACTAGGGATACAAAGACAGAGATTAAAGTCCCTAGCCTTCAGGAGCTTACTCATGTTCATCTCTTCCTGTAAATCTACGACAAGGGGTCCACCCAACATGTTACAGGAAATGCCTTGCATTATTTTGGCATTGCATAGATAATAATGGAGCACTTGGGCTATTCCTTGATTTTCAATCAGTCAATTAACAAATATTTAATTTAAAAATCTTCAGTGTCAGTCACTGTGGTAAGCTCTAGGGAGGAAGGAAGGAGGGTGGAAGGGAAGGAAGAAGGGGAAGGAAGGAAGGAAAGAAGCAAGGAAGGAAGGATAGAAGGAAAGAAGGAAGGAAGAAGAGTTCCAGCCCTACCCTCAAGGAACTTACATTCTAAACAGAAAACAGCATGAATCTCTGTGTCTCTGTCTCACCTGTCTGTCTGTCTATCTATCTATTATCTACAAGATAAATACAATCCAGATGCAAGATAACCTTTGAGGGGAAAATGCTAGCGTATGAAGGAATCAGGAAAGGTTCCATGTGGAAGATGATGCTTGAGCTGAGGCTTAAAGCAAACCAGAAATGAGAAAGGCCAAGGTCCCCTACTGCATCCTAGGCCACTGCCAGTCATCTTGAACTTTGTCTTGCCACTGGACCCCAATGACTTTAGAAGAGAGAGTAAAACTGATGATTGTGGACAACTCTACCTCACTCAAATCCAATTTAGATGTAAGTCAAGACATCAGCCTCATGATGTCATTGGTCCTCTTCAAAAACAAAGGATAAATAACATCAACAAGACAAAGCAGAGATGAGGTGAGATGGGCTCACATTTCAGAGAGTGAGACAATTAGTGCAAAGGTACAGAGGTTGGAAATGGAGTATTGTGTAGGAGAAATGGAAGGAAAGTTAGTTTGGCCGAACTGTATTGTATGTGGTGGTGGATGGGGGAAAGGTATAATATGCAATAAGACTGGAAAGGTAAGATGGGGGCCAGGTTGTATTGGACTTTCAATGTCAAACAGAGGATTATATTTTTGATCCTAGAGGTAATAGGGAGTCACTAAGGTTTGTTGAGTAGGAAGGTGGCAGGTCAGATCTACATCTTAGGAACATTACTTTGCTGGCTGTGTAGGTAGATGGATTGGAACAGGGAGATACTTGAGGCAGGAAGACCAAATAAGAAACCATCGAAAAAACCTAACCTAAAGTCCAAATTGGGTAAAAAGTAAATTTTTTTACTCACACACTAAATTGGGTGTGAGTCAACAGAAGATATATGTGAGAGGTTTTGTAGAGGCAGAAACAACATGATTTAACAATCTGTTGGATGTGGGATAAATTCAAAGGAAGAATCAATGAGAACACCAAAGTTGTGAAACTCAGTGAGTGGAAGAATTCTGATTCCTTAACAGGTAAAGGAATATTTTAAAGAGAAGTGGATTTGGGGAAAAGGAAAATGATTTCTTTGGAGTATTTTGAGTTTGAGGTACCCACAGAGTATCAGTTTTGAAATGAGCATTAAACAGTTGCTGATTCTAGAGCAGAGCTCATTATTTCAACAGAACTATTACAATGTTGTTGTAGTTTTACTCACTTTAGCCAAATTGACTCTTCATGACCTCATTTGGGGTTTTCTTGGCAAAGATATTGGAGTGGCTTGCCATTTCCTTCTCTAGTTCATTTTATAGATGAGGAAACTGAGGCAAACAAGGTTAAGTGACTTGCCCAGGGTCACACAGCTAGTAAGTGTCTAAGACCGGATTTGAACTTGAGAAGATAAGTCTTCCTGACTCCAGGTTCAGTGCTCTATTTACTGTGCCACCTAGTTGCCCTGACTATTGCCATAGAAGATATTTTAATTTAAATTTTTTTTTGCTCGATCTATGATTTCATTGATATAGGAAGTAGCCTGTAATTAACTTCCTCTATCAATGCTTACTGGCACCTTGTCTGTAACTTTAGTTTTGATGACACTGAGAGGTTTAAAGACTTGCCTATGGTCCCACAGCTTCTATGGAGCAGTCTATGGAGACAGCAATTCAGTGGATGGAGAGCTGGGCCCAAAGTCAGGAAAACCTGAGTTCAAATCTAGCCTCAAACACTTATTGGTTGAATGACCCTTCAACAAATCACTTAAGCTCTGTCTGCCTTAGTTTCCTTATTTGGTAAATGGGGATAATAATAGTACTTACCCCCCAGGGTTGTTGTAACAATAAAGTGAGGTAAAGTGCTTTGCAAACATTAAAGTACTTTGTAATGTTAGCCATTGTTATTATTCAGTATCAGAGATGGGATTGGAATCCAAGCTTTACTAGAAGAATATTGGTGATAGAGATAAAGACTTTGGTTCAGGGGGAAGCTTGAGGGGGGGGTCATAAAAAGAACTGGGCAATTTCTCCACGGCAATCTTAGTCTGCTTTTTAAAAATATTTTATTTTTAGTTTATGGAATAAAACAAGCATTTCCATAACATAATACAATAAAAAGATGATTGCACATGAAACTGCAAATCTACTATGCACAATTTGCTACTCCTTTTAAATATACAACAAAATTATCATGCAAATTTCTTTTTTTTCCTTTTTTTCTTTTCTCCCCCCCCCCTACAGATGACTACCATTAGACACAAATAGGTTTATATATGTAAAATCGTCATATATATATTCTATTTATCAGTTCTTTCTCTGGATGCAGATAGCATCTCTCTTCATATGTCCTTTATAGTTAATTTGAGTATTTGTAATAGACAAAATAGCTTATCAGTCTACTTTGATCTGGTCTTAGTTCATGATCCATTTGCAGTGTCTGAGACATATTTCATATTAGGTCTAATAGAGTTTTTAGCATTGCAGTCTTTCTGAAAATGTATAGATTGGCTAGGAGGGGTTAATGCCTTCCAAAAGAGGATGCAGCTCACAGGACAAAACTTAAGAAAGTGGAAAAAAACAAGGGAAACCAGGAGGCAGATTTCCTTGCATAGAGCAGACTACCTCTGGGACTAATGAAAAATGAGATCAGGTGGAGATAGGGAAGACAATCGAAGCATGGCTTTCTTAATTGAAACCATGGGAAAGATTTCAGCAGGGAGGAAGTTGGTTGCACCTGGTTCACATTGTTGCCTTTAGGAATCCTATAAAAGCAGCAGCATCCTTTGGCTGTTTCTATGCTTTGGATTCAAGGCAATTCAAAGGTAAGAGTGTTGCCTGCTAACGCTTCCTATCATCCTGTCTACCCCCGACTTGTGTCCTTACGTGGCTGGGCTGGAGGTCATGCTTTTCACCCATCTGGACATCCAGGGTGTCAGTTTGTCCCTTGGGCTATGTCCTGCATGTGTTTTTTTTCCTGTGGGTGTCAGAACTAAGTAGAGCCAAAGTGAGATGGGCTGGGTCAAAGCTAACAAATCCAGGTAGATCCATAGGCCAGGGGCTTGGACATAGGAGTAAGGCTAGCAATGGATTATTTGAGAGATGAGCACAGACAAATGTATCTGAAGTTAGGTTTGAATCCAGGAAAGCAGCAGTCTGCAAAGTGTGACAATTAAAAAGTTCTGAGAGTCTGTTTCTGAGTAATTTAATTATTTTATTAATAATGCTGGCTTCTTAATAAAAAGATGGTCACTTGACTATATTCCTTAGACCAGAGGCCCCTAATATCAGTGGGCTCTCAGTTTATATACCCTTTGAAGAATAGGTATTCCTGAGGGGTGCCAATCAACTCTGATTGGTCAACAGGAGAATGAATATTATATTGGGGGGGCTATATTAAAATGGGGGTTGTTGGAGTACCCAAATCTTGACTTATTAATGTCCAAATCACCTATCTGACAAAAGGGAGAACCCACATTTTCTCAGACCTGTCTAAGCAAGCACAAGAAGCAGGAATATACCTTTTGGCCAAACAGAATTTTTTTACTGTCTTATTTTAGATCTTGTCCTGGGTAAACCTCTGTTTGATTTCCCACATTGGGTGATTTCTGGATGAGGAATTAGAAAAGAGGAAAAACCTTCATCCTGATTTGATAATTAGTTATTAAATAGAAGAGAAAACCAGTTATTAAATATGAGAAAAATTTCTCATAAAGGGAAAGAATGGACATGAAATAAATACCAGGAAAGTCCCTGGACTTAGAAACAGAAGACCAGGGTACAACTTCTGGCTCCTCCACTTGCTAACTTTGTGACCATAGGTGAGTTACTTCATCAATGTGGGCCTCATGCTAAACTTTGGACCAAAATGACCTAAAATGTCCCTCCTTCCTTTGATCATTTGTGATGCTATTAGCCAAGGGTCCAAACTTGGTCCAAGATCTAGTATGTCCATCCAAGCAGAAGTGATCAATGAAGGTCCAGGCAATCCAGGTATCAGGAACCTAATGATGAAAGGGCTTAGGTTAAAGAGCTGGGAGAATTTATTCCCTAAGGATATTAGAACATCAGGAAAGGACTTGATCAGATAAGGCAGGAATTATAATAATAACTCTCTGTTTTCAAAGAGCTTTCCTCCTAATAACTCTGGAGCGCTGTTACCATCTCATGTTCAGGGCTCCCAGAAAAGCTATTACCAAAAATTGGTCAATGAGCAATTTATTAAGTACCAAAAACTGTGTTAGGCATTAGGGATACAAATATGAAGAATAAAATTATTCCTACTCTCAAGGAGCTTGCATTCTAAGCCCAGATTTAAGGTATTTTGTGGGGTCCATATCGATTAAAAAAACATTTTGGGCCTCCACCAAAGGGTTTACTTTTATTAATTAGCTAGACAACACAACTAGTTCAAAGCAAAGACATTTATTATTCAAATAAATTAAGAAATGTAGCAATAGAAGATTTTCTCCCCTAAACCTACCACATGTTCTCACAAATACCCATATCCCTAATGGAGAGGCCATGGTTAGAAAACATATGTAGAAGAACACATATGTAGAGATCACACATGGCCAACGATGTATGTGGAGGGGCAACCCATGTAATTGACATTGCAGGACCACTAATATCTTCTGGTGATGTCATCATACTGCTCTTTCCTGTTTTACATAATGTATGGTCTCTGTAGGCATATACAGCCTTCCCTTGGTGCTGCTCTATTACTTAATAGCACTTTACATAGCCCTTGTGAGCTATTATTTATTGGGCACGTGGTTATGCAACTTCTCTCTGTTACCAGCTCCTGGGCTTTGCTGAGAATCTTCAGCTATTACCAAGTGTCTCCAGTTTCTCCAATGATGGGTATCATTAACCCACTAATGGGAAGGGGATGTCCATGGTTCTCCCCTTTCCTTTGTAATGTCATAGTTACTAACTAATACTTTACACTGACCCTGGAGTCAGGAGGACCTGAGTTCAAATCCGACCTCAGACACTTGGCACACTTACTAGCTGTGTTGACCTTGGGCAAGTCACTTGACCCCAATTGCCTTGCCTTCCCCCCCTCCAAAAAAATACTTTATAGCTATACCTGGATTCCATTATGCTTTGCTATATCATAGTTAATAATCGTCACTTTCTGGGCATTTACATTGGGGTGAAGACTGTTGAAGAGCCTACCCTTCTACCACCTAGATCCAGACATTGGAGATTATTCCCAAATGGGTCACAGATTGGGAAGATGACTTCCTGGCTTGGGCATTTCTGCAGACACAGAGGAGATGATTATAATAGTAATAGCAGCAATAATAGCTAGCATTTATATGACACTTTCAGGTTTATAAAGTGCTTTACAAATATTACACCATTTTATCCTCATAACAACACAGAGAGAAGGGTGCTATTATTATTCCCATTTCATAGATACAACTAAGACAAAGAGAAGTCAAATGACTTGCCTATGGTTCCATGGCTATGTCTACGGCTGGATTTGAACTCGGGTCATTCTGACTCTAGATTTATGTACTATGACATTAACTGCCTCTTAATTCATGAATTTCCCTGTTAATTTAAAGGGAATTAGGGTATCCTTGCTTCCAAAATGATGATTTCTTTCTGGCAGAGTTTCCAGCGTAGATATTGACAACCTTATAAGTGGAGTTGAGAAGTCAATAAGCCTGAACCTGTGACCTAGTCTGACCAGAGGTAGTGGACATGGTGCCTGACCTTGTTTCCTGTCACTGTCTTATGTGTGTGCTTCTGAGTGAGGGGGAGATAGGCAGTTCCACTCTGAATTTTCTGTCCTTTTCTTCTGATAACCCAGAAGAGCTTTAGGCCTCTATCACTTATTGCCCTTGTTCTGCTCTGACTTTGAGATAAGCTGAGTAACAGGTCTAACTCTATCCTATCTTTCTATCTTTCTGTGACTCTCTCACTCTCCTAGGTGTTGAGAAATCTATGTTCTGTGTTTAGGTAGGTCCTACTGCATTTAGGAAAGGTGCCAATGACAGAGGCAGCGTGGAGTAGTGGATAGAGTCATAGACTGGGACTGGAGTTAGACCTGACATTTACTTCTGGGGTGGCTAGGTGGCGCAGTGAATAGACACAGGCCCTGGAGTCAGGAGGACCTGAGTTCAAATTCGACCTCAGACACATAACACTTACCAACCATGTGACCTTGGGCAAGTCACTTAACTCCAATTGCCCTCCCCTCCCCTCTCCAAAAAGCAAAAAAAAAAAAAAAAAGACATTTACTTCTTCTGTGACTCTTGGCAAGTGACTTAATTTCTCTGTACCTCAGTTTCCTCATCTGTAAAATGATTTCTTAGTTTTCCTTCATCTCTAATCTGTGATCCTATGATTGTAATCTTCCTGTAGAAATAATTATATGATTTATGTTTAGGATCAATCAATCAACAGGCATAAACTGAATGAAAGGAATGAAAAAGCATATATTAGGGTGCAGCTAGGTAGCCAAGTAAATAAAGCACCAGCCCTGGAGTCAGGAGGACCTGGGTTCAAATGCAACCTCAGACACGTGACACTTACTAGTTGTATGACCTTGGGCAAGTCACTTAACCCCAATTGCCTTGCCTTCCTCCCTCCAAAAAGAAAAAAAGTAAAAATCATATATTAAATCATTTATTATATACAAAGCATGATGCCAAGCACTAGAGATTAAAAAAATACAGTATCTACTCTCAAGGAGCTCATATTCTAAGAGGGGGACATTACAAAAGGCTCCAGCTACTACTCATCAGATGCAAAGGCCTCTTGGAGTCCTTAGGGTGCAGTGGTGATGCACTTTCTTTAATGTCATTTTCACTGAGATTCACAATATCTACTGTTGAAGAATTTGACAGTGCTAAGAACTAACTTGTCAAGAATTTTCTTTTCTACGTCTTCATTAGCTGTGCCTTTTGAGAGGGGAGAGTGATGTTTAAAATGTTCAAGAGACATAATTTCTGGGTAATTTAATCACTCTCATTACTAAGGCTAGCATGTTTATTAATAAAAAGAAGTCAGTGGCCCTCTCAAATGCCAAAGATCCCTCATGGTGGTGGACTCACAGTTTATATGACCTTCAAAGAGTAGGTGTTCCTAGGGGTGCCAATCAACTCTAACTGGTTAACAATGAATGAGAAAATGAATATTATAATGAGGGGCTGGGTTATATTCCAATGACGGTCTTGGGGATACATGACTTGGATTACCCAAGTCTTGGTCAAAGACACTTATCCAACATATACATCACCTATCTGACGAAAGGGAGAATTCACATGTTCCTAGACCAGTCTGAGTAAACACAGTGAGAAGGAACCCTCCTATTAACCCAAACTTAGAGAATTTCTTTTACTATCTGATTAGATCTTGGTGTGGGTAGACCTTTGAGAAAGATTTCCCACACTGGTTGATTTCTGGATGAGAAAGTAGAAAAGGGGAAAACCTTGGTTCTGATTCAATAATTAGTTATTAATACAAGAGAGAAATAGTCATTTCTATCAAGTTCTCCTTGCTAATGGAGCCAGAATGGAAGGTCTGAGGGTCCCTCTAATGCCTGAGGTTTTGGGGCTCTGGGTCCTGGGATGTTTTTGCTGGAGTATGTAGAGAGCTGAGTTAGGGGTGGTATTTTACCCTCCTGGTAAATAACCAAGTTTTGTGTCTCCCTCAGGATATTTTGCTCATCCCTGGGATTGGGGAAGCACTGAGCCTTCAGGTGTTTGTTAGGGAACCCCAGCTATGGAGTTTTGGTGACTCCATGGGCAGGAAGCCAGTGTGAGATAAGTCAAGAGAGCTATGAAGCCAGACACACTTTCATAATAGGACTTTCCTTTTGGTAGTAGAGTTACTCTCTTTCTTCCATGTGATCTTGGGGAAATGACTTAATTATTAATTTATTAGATTAATTTTCTTATCTCTAAAATGAGATTAATGATCAATAATTTTCTCACAATGGTACTATGATATTTTATCATATTGAGTAAGGGAAGCAACTATTTAGTGCGATTTGTCATTATATAATTTTTTTTTCTTAGTCATCTGTGATTTTATTCATATAGGATTGTTAACTACTTCCCTCTGTTTCCCCAGCACTTGGCACAATGCTAACACATAGTAGTTGTTTCATGAATGTTTATTGATATTGACTGATAAAAAATTCCAGGTGAGTTCTCTCTCCCAATGCAGATATGCACCTTCTCTGCAATTGATAATCTTAGGCATTTGCCTACGGGCACTAAAAGGTTAAGTCAAGCCAAGTTAATAAGCATTTATTAAGTCCTTTTATGTGTAAGTGCATTTGCTAAGAGTTAAGGATACAAAGAAAGGTGAAAGTCCCTATTCTTGAGGAATTCACAGTCTAACTTGAGAGAAACATGCAAATAATTATGAACAAAGGAGATTATCTATCTATCAATCTATCATAAATAGGAAATAATCAATAGAGGGAAGGTCCTAAGGTTTATGAACACTGGGAAAGCCTTATTTTTAAAAGTAATATTTTCCCCAAATTTCCTGGAAAAACAACTTTTAACTTTAACATTTATAAAAAAATTTTTGAATTGGGAAATTCAGAAAGTGGGATTTTAGCTGAGACTTGAGGGAGGTCAGGGAAGGCAGGAAGTGGAGACAAAGGAAAACATTCCATGCATGGAGTACAGTCAATAAAACATCCTTAAAGTAAGGACATGAGTATCATGTGTGAGTAAGCAAAAGCAATGAGGATTACTGAATTGCTGATTACATGAAGAGGAGTCAGGTGTGAAAAGACTGGAAAATCAGGAAGGGACCAGGATATGAAGGTGTTTAAAGCCAAATAGAAGATTCTACATGTGACTGAAGCTAAGTGACTTGGCCAGGGTCTCAGTCAAATTATTTCCAAGGTGGGACTTCTGTCTTGTGAGGCAGGTTCTCTATCTAGTCTTTATATACATACTGTTGTTTTTAAGAAATACCCATATTAGAGCAGTGAGATTGTCCATAGGTAATGTATATAAGCTAGTTCTATTTTATACCGATCTTCATTTCTTCTCTTTCTGTTGCTTACTGCTGTCATTCTGCTAACTTTCTGGACTAATGATCCTTAGGGTAAATAAATAAATAAGCCCAAGGGTTGAGATGGACAAAGAATCTAGGGACAAAGGTCATTTTCTGAAACTAAGGCTCAGTGTATCAGATGTAGCTCCTCTGATGTGATGATTTTGCGATGGAATATTTATGAAACTGAAGTGTTTTCTTTCATGTAATCAGGAAGCAAAATCATCAGAAATTGAAGGTGTGGGAATCACCCTAATACCATCCATTTATTTACCGATTTCCTCTTATAGTTACCTTTGTCTGGTATCTGATCTTTCCTACTAGATGATCAGAGACTATTTTAGAGGCAGCTGAGGAAAGAGTGAGTTGGGGTTATCAGGACAGACCTCAGAAACCCACCTTTGAGAGAGGGAGATGGAGGAAGAAGGAGAGAGAGAATACTCTGCCTTTGGTTCTTACTAGTTTCCTAATCTCTCTGATTCTCAGTTTCCTTATGTGTAAAACGAGGCTGTAACACATCATTCGAGAACATAATTCACAAAATTACTGGCAAGCCAAATCCATTGAAAACCTTAAAGTGCTCTATCCAATCAGCTCTTATAAACCACTTAAGAGCGGGGGTTTTGTCTTGTTCATTTTTGTGCACCTTCTCGTTCTTGGTATTGTGCCACACAAATAGTAGAAACAAAAATAAACACTTGGTGAATGAACCAGTTGATACACTTTCAGCTCCACTCCAGACATCTTTAGTGTCTACGCCAAACTATTTCTTTCCTTTCCCCATCTTTGTTTTTAATTTACCATCCTACTCTTTAGAATCTTCCATACTTGTGTGAGCATTATATATTCTGCACATGCCCACACTTACACATGCAATGATTTCCTCCCAGCGCTGTAATTTTCAGCTTCTGATGACCTCGTTCTTGAGTTGAAGCCTAGTCAGTCTGTTCCCATGGATACAGCTTTCTAAGTCATCCCACTCATAAGGGCCCCCCTCTGGGTTACTCTAGCAACATAGGTCACAACCACAGTGAGGAATACAGGAACTGACATGGTCAGCTTGACAAGTGGTCCAGGAGAGTCTGACAGCCAATGTCTATTCCAAGACTGATCAGTGCCTGCTGCTTTAGCAGAGAATGTGCTTAAAAAAAAAAAAACTAACACAAACAAATCCATCTGTATCATTAACTGTTCCTTTTCTTAATCCCCATTCATAAACAACTAGCATGTAACAGTCTGTGGCTTCTGAAGACAGGTCTTTAATCAGGAGTCCTGTGATCTGCATGTATATTCCTAGCAGCTGTGGTTTCCTAGGAGGCTTCACAGGGAATTGCAATGACATTAGCTACAATTTTGATCGTGTTATTCCATGACTCAGATGGATTTGGAGGCGGAAAAGCTGGGTTATAATCAGGGGTGTTCTAGGGACATTCTAACCAAAGCTGATTGTTAAATTTTCAATGTGAGCATTTACGCCTCTGAAATGAACAATCACTACGAAATAGGGTTTGATTTCCTGTTTTGCTGATTGTCTAGACTTAGACATTATAATAATGCAGAATAAACTCAAAAATACTTGTAAATATGCTTTTTTTCCCCTGGAGATCCTACTTGCTAAACATTTCTGGAGAGCCTGGTTGTTAAACATTTACTAGCACACCACTGTATTGCTCTATAAACATTGCGTTTGCTCAGCAGGAATTATAGTAGAAAGCTAAGTCATCACCAAACTGGAGGCCTGGTGACTATAAGCTGCTGATGCTAATAAATGGGTATTTATATAGTGCCATGAGGTTTGCAAAGTGCTTTATATCCATTATCTAATATGAGCCTCTCAGTACCCCTGAATAAAAACCCTGCTTTACCATTTGCTATTTATCTGGTCACAAGTTAGTGATTTAACAGTTCATGGCTTCAGTTTCCTCATCTGTAAAAAGCAAATACATACTTGCACTCTCTGCCTCACAGGGGTGTGTAAAAAGTGAAGCCCATCTGAATATGAGTATTTGTCACTATGATTAACAGTAGCAGGAGGAGTCAGATACAGGAGACTAGGGCTCACCTCCTGGTTTTGCCACTTTCAAACTGGGTGACTTTAATCAAGTCACTTAATCCTTCTGGGCCTCGGTTTCCTCATCTGTAAAATGAAGGAGATAGACCAGATCAGGGATTCTTAATCTTGTGGGTCTCTGGATAGAATTCAGGGAGTCTGTGACCCTAGATGGGGAAAAATACATCTTTATATCAGCATAATTGGTGTCCTTTGTAATCCTATGCATTTTACTTCATGCATTTAAAAACATGATTCTGAGAAGAGTTCTGAAGGCTTTGGCAGACTGCCAAAGGTGTCCGGGATACAAAAACTGTTAAGGCCTCCTCTAAGGGCTGTTCCAACTCTAAGTCTATGACCCTTTGTTAATTTTTTTTGTCAGGTATGGGACCAGTAATTATTTCCTACACACAAAAGAAATAAGATACAGATCACTCCCAGCATGGATTGACAGGACTTAAGCAAACAGAAAATTATAACTAGTTGCAATCTTCCAGGGGGTTGAGTCATGACATAAAAAAGTGAGGTGGTTTATTAGAATGTTGTGCCCAGCTTAGGTATTTGTAAAAGAAAAGGCAGGACCAGCCCTTGCTCTGATAAACCAAAGCATTTCACTTGGAACCCAAGATATTTCATTTTGTTACCAAGTAAATTGCTTGTTGTTGAGTAGTGTCCAATACTTCCTGACCCCAATTGGGATTTTCTTGGCAAAGATACTGGAGTGGTTTGCTATTTCCTTTTCCAGTTTATTTTACAGATGAGGAAAATGAGGTAAACAGGGTTAAATGACTTGCCTAGAGTCATACTGGTAGTAAGTATCTAAGGCTGAGTTTGAACTTGAGTTTCCCTGACTCCAGGTCTGGCACTCTATCCACTATACCACCTAGTTGCCTCTAAATAACTAGTTACTATGGCCTAAGCTATCACCTAATACATCTTAGTAACTCATCTTCTTTCAATACAACATCAACATTAGAACCCACAGTGGAGGGTTGTAATATTAATGGGATACAAGATCTTCCCCACTCATTAATAGGCCTCACGTAGAACCCAACAAGAGAGGATTGATTTGGGGAGGCTTGTTTTTTGGGAAGGTCCATACCTTTTCTTATTTTGTAATTAGGCAGTGGATCATGAGAGCTGTGATGCCCTCTGGCTCTAAAAAGGATATATGTACTCTAAAGTTAGCATTTTGCTTTGGGGCTCACTCATGGTAAGAATGTTCTTGTGATTTGACCAGGTGAGACTGTGGCTATCCATTAAGGAGCCCCCTGGCTTTGAAAAACACAGATACTGGTGCTTCTCACTCTGGTAACTATGTATGTATTGCCTTGATCAGACAATTGCATCTGTCTGTTGATCTGTGCTAATTTCTCAGATAGAAGTCCTCTGTTTCTCTGTTTATATTTTCTCTATTTCTTTGTTTGTATTTTCTCTGAAGTTCAGGGTGCAGACTGTTTCCCTGAACTAGTGAATGTGATTTAAAAAAAAATGTTGACCCCTTAAACAGCTATCTGTCCTAGTAAAGCAGATCTAAGAACCTGTGCTAGCAGCCATCCTGGATATACCAGTGTGGTTGCTGCTATAAGGGTAGACACAGAGAACTTCTCCCAGTTCTTCTTTATTAGGAGGAGCCCAGGGTAGCCACCTCATAATTTCCCACCTATATGCAGGATTTAATCATGACCCTCCCTGTCTTTCCTCTTCACCTTTTCAATTTCTTTGTATATATTGTCTCCCCCCATTAGATTGTAAGCTCCTTGAGGGAAGGTATGGTACTTTGCCTTTTTTTTTGTATCCCCAATGCTTGGCACAGTGTCTGGCACATAGTAGGTGCTTAATAAATGTTCAGTGACTGACTTAATAAATGTTTAGTGACTATTTAGTAATAGATCAGCAAATTCTCACAGGTAGCTAGGAGAAAATGTAGATAGAATGCCAGATTTAGAGTGAAGAAGACCAGAGTTTGAATGCAGCCTCAGAAGCTTATTAACTAGCCATGTGGTTCTGGGCAAAGCGTGTGACCTTTCTCAGCCTCAGTTTTCTTATCTGTAAAATGGGGATAATAATAGCACCTGTCTCATAGACTTGTAAGCAAAAAAAAATTTATATATGTATATATTTACATATATATCTACATATACATCTATACATGTACACATACAGCTCATACATGCATGTACACACATATATACACATGTATACAAAAGTGCCTTACCAATCATGAAATGCACTATAAATGCTAGTTACGGTTGTTCTCACATCCTGTAGCTAGGCATCTTCTGGAACTCTAAAGAGAATTCCACTATGACTGTCCTGTGGTTTCTCTGGAAGAGAAAAGAACAAATTGTTCAATGTAAATAAGATGCCCTGGGAGAAACAGAAAGAAGCAGAAGCAGCCATGGCTGCATGTACAAATATCCAGGAGAGGAAATGGAAATAATAATGTCCTGAAATTGTAGTATATCCTTCTACCTGCCCACCCCACTGCACCCCTCCTTTTTGCTTTCCTATGTTAGAAATACTCCCATAATCTTTTTTTTTTTAACTTTGTGATGAATTTGGTATATATGATGTTATAATAATCATTCTCTCAAGGATAAACTGAGAGAATCTATAGTGGGCATAATTCTCACATTAAAGTCTTAGAAAACCGCAGAACTGAGTGGTTAGCTTCATTGAAGTTGAAACTCTTATTAAGTTATCGTCAAATTGCCTTTGAGCTTGACGTTGTTCAGTTGTTTCAGTCATGTTTAATTCTTTGTGACCCCATTTGGGGCTTTCTTGGCAAAGATATTGGAATGGTTTCCCATTTCATTTTCCAGCTTATTTTTGTTCAGTTGTTTTTAGTTTGTATCGGAATCTTTGTGACCCCTTTGGGTTTTTTTTTTTTGGCAACTATATTGGAGTAGTTTGCTATATCCCTCTCCAGCTCATTTTACAGATGAAGAAACTGAGGCAAAGAGGGTTAAGTGACTTGCTTAAGGTTACACAGTTCATAAATGTCCAAGGACAGATTTGAACTCAGGAAGATCAGTCTTCTGACCCCAGGCTTGGCACTAGCCTTTACACCACCTTGCTGCCTTTTGAGCTTAATATCAGAAATTAATTCTTGGTTGGATGACCATGGAACCGCATATTATTTTAATAGATTAAAAAAAATTTACATCCGGTCATAGATTTAGGGCTGCAAGGGACCTTAGATCATCTATTCTAACCTCCTGATTTTATGGACAAGAGAAGTGAGGCCCACAGAGTTGATCTGAACTATATTACGTTTGAAAGATAGGACTGAGAGCAGAAGGGCCAAGATTCAAATTTAGTTCCTCTGACTCTAAAGTCAGTGTTTTCCTCACTTCTCCATTCTTCTTCTGTACTTGAGATGCCTTGTTAATGACATATATGGTAGCAAATTCATTGAGTTGATATTTGTATTTACTTGATTACTTAACATTTTCTCTTTTGTCTATTAAAAAAAGCTTATGATATATAATAAAATTAAATTGAATTTCTCACTTAATGGCAAGATAAAATAAATGAATAAATGAAAAAGCATCATTATGGGGCAGCTAGGTGGCACAGTGAATAGAGCACTGGCCCTGGAGTCAGGAGGACTCAAGTTCAAATCTGGCCTCAGATACTTGACACACTGACTAGCCATGTGACCTTGGGCAAGTCACTTAACCCCAATTGCCCTGCCTTCCCCCTGCAAAAAAAAAAAGAAAAAGCATCATTAAGCTCTTGGTGTATGCAAAGCCCTGTGCTAAGCACTGCCTTACTGTCAATGAAAAAGAATAACTTGAAAATTGGGTTGACCCTCAGAAAGGAGAATTTAGTCTTGCCATTTATGTATTAACATAGTATGTTTACTAAACTTGAATACTAGTATCACATAATCTTACCTCTTAAATTCAAAATCTTCTTTAACTCTAAATCATCCTAAGTAATGTAATCCATGGGGCCGCTAGGTGGCACAGTGAAAAGAGCACTGGCCCTGGAGTCAGGAGGACCTGAGTTCAAATCCAGCCTCAGACACTTAACACAAAACTAGCCATGTGACCTTGGGCAAGTCACTTAACCCCAATTGCTCTGCCTTCTCCCTCCAAAAAAAAAATTAATGTAATACTTGTCAAATCTTTCCCAAACCAAATTTTAAGGTCCCAAGTTCTGTTCTTTGCTTTTGAATAATAAGATGATGGATGATGGGAACATTTCTTCCTTTTGACTCTGTATGGTTCTAATGGTACTATGAGACATATCCTCAACATTCCTTATTCAGAGTATAAAATTTAAAAGACATTCTCAGGGCAGGGATTGCTATCATTTGAGTAGACAGTAGACAAGATCTCATCAAATCTCTGAACTGTTCTTTTGTGGAAAATGAAAAAACTATATTCAGAAATCTAGCCTATTTCTCGGCAAATGGGTAAGAATGACAGTTGTCATGTGGATTTTCTTGCAATTTTTCTTCTTTAGGATTTGAAATTTTCAGAATCTAAGAACAACAACAAAACCCCAAAACAACTGAGCAAGATTAAGTTGCCCATTTCTGTGCCTATGGGAGGAGAGCAGTCACTAGAAGTCAGTGTGTTCTAGTAGGTGGCAAAAGGAAGTTAGGGTCAGGATGACCTGGGTTTGAATCTTAATTCAGGCACTCGTTGTTTGACTCAGGGCAAGTCCCTTAATCTGCCTCAGTTTCTTAATCTATAAAATAGGGATAAAAATAGTGCTTATCTAACCCACTTATTAGGAGGATCAAATGAGATAATGTGCAACATAGTACTTTGTAAACCTTTAAAGTGCTAAAGAAGGCCTATTGTTAGAAGTTGGGAGCAGAAATTTATCTATGGGACCATAGCCTACAAAGCATTTTAAATAGAATTAAAAAAACAAACAAACTTCCTAGCTATAGTTTTAATATTATGGCTTGTTTTTGTTTTGTTTTGTTTTTAAAGAAAAGGGATGATATCAAGGGTGCAATTCAATTTCCCAATATCATAGGCTATTGACAGCCATTGTGAGGGTAATAATTTTCCTCCATGGAAAACCTATTTTCCTCCGCAGAAAACCTATATTCTTTGGCTATAGTTTGTGATAGAAACTGGTAATGATACTACACTGTGTTCAGAGAATCATCTGGTTTAGCCTCTCGATCACTCTGAATTGGATCAATTCCAAACTTTGCTTTGAGTATAATATACAAACTGGGCATTTCCTTGATAAGGTTTTCTTTGTATCTGGGCCTATGAGACCTAGTAAGCTGATATGTTCCTCTTCAGAGTAATAATAAAATGAGTTATCTTTTAAAATTATTGATGATTTCTGTTATTACAACACTTTGATTTCTGAATATATCTATCTTCCTTCTACTACCCAGGGGATCATCCCTTATAACAAAGAAAGAGAAAACCAAAGCAATTCAGTGAGCCAAAACATACGAAGAGTCTGACAGTATGACCAGGATGTCTTGTAGTCCTTCACCTTTGCACAAAAAGAGAATGAAGTCATTTTTTAAACTCTTCTCAAGGGACAAAGATCTTGGACATTCATTCTTTCCATTTTCATTGTTGCTGGTTTTTCCTGCTTTACTCTGTATCAGTTAATTTGTCTTCCCATGCTTCTCTGAATCTTCATATTTATCATCTCTTATAGGTCTATAATATTGCCTTACTTTCGCGTACCACAATTTGTTTAGTTATTCCCCAACTGATGAAAATCTACTTTGTTTCCAGTTCTTTAGTGTCACAAAAAGTGCTGGTATGAACATTTTGGTGTATGGGGCCTTTCTGTATTTGGCCTCTGTTGTAGTAAATACCTAATGGGACATATGGATCAAAGGGTTTAGGCATTTCAATTACTTTTTTTACAGTGTAATTTTAAATTGATTTCTAGGATAATTAGACCAATTTATAGTTCTAGGTCTAGCTTATCTTCCCACAGTTCATGGGAATCATTTTAAATGAATACCTGTAGATAATATCCTTAGAGCTGGTAGGGTTCTCAGAGGTCTTGTGGTCCAAGCACCTTATTATAGAAATCACAGATCCAGATTTGGAATGGACCTCAGATGTCATCTAGACCAACCCCTTTATTTTATGCATAAGGAAACGGAGACACAAGGAAGTTTAGTGACCTGCCCGAGGTCACACAGGGAACAATCTTCAGAGGTGGGATTTGATGCCAGGCCCTCTGAGTCCAGAGCTGTATCCTCTTTCTGCTGTATCATAAGGAAACTGAGGTTCAGAGGGGTAAAACAATTTCCCCAAGCTCACACAAGGAACAAGAGCCAGGAATCAAACCTAGATCCATTAACTTCAAACCCAGACTTCTTTCCATTGCATGAGAACTTATGCCCTGAGCTTATTACATATGCTTTAAGACATTAAGAAATTGTCATCATAATAACTTATTAAATCATAACATTTAAGAGTTGGAAGATTTTCTACTTTAACCACATCCCAAAAAGAATCCTACCTATGGCATGCTATCTTCTTTGCTACCTCGCTGCCCTATTAGATATTATTTATTAAAATTTGGTGGTCATTGAATTGAGCACAATATTCCAGAAGTGTCCTGAGCAGGGCGAATTATCCTGCTACTACCCCTCTATATTCTGGAAAACGATACCTCTCTTAATGCAGTCCAATGTTACAGCACCATTTTCATGGTTGCCTTTTTGCACTATAAAATTCAGGTTGAGGTATACTAAAACCTCTTCAAAAATGAAGGACAAACACAACAAAACCCGCCAAAGCTTTTTCAGACACATTGATAGTTTTACTCCTTGCATTTAGTACTTGTGAACTTGAATTTTTTTTAAACTCAATTCCAAAAAGATGGGAGGAGGTAGAAGCAGGAAAACTCCTGGAACTCCCCCCCCCCCATAACCACCTCAAATACCTACAAAATACAATTCTAAACAAACATTGGAGCTACAGAACCCACAAAGTGACAGAGAGAGACAAATCTCCTGCTGAAGACAGCCTGGCATGCAGACAGAAAGGGTGCATCGCAGCACACTGAGCAGAGCCCAGTCCCATGTGAGCCTGTGGTTTTAGCTCCAGGGAAGCTGGGGGGACTTTGGGAGAGTAGATCAACAGCAGCTGTAGTGGTTTCCAGAATTATCAACCCATAAATGCTAAAGACAAAGTGAGAGGTCAGTGTGGACTTTGGGAATGGTGTTTGGGAGTGTGGTCCAGCCTCTGCCCCCAGAGTGAGAATCAGTGGAGGCCTGGTAGCTGCTGCGGTGTGACTGCTTCAGAGCTACTAGCCTGCAGATTGCAGGGGGACCACATGACTATTCAGAGGGTAATTGCTCTTGCTTTTAACCTGCTTGGATCTGGATTGCTGTCTTTGGTGGAGGTCCTGGGGTGCATGACCAGTGTCTGAGGGGACACCCAACTAATAACTCTGGCAGCTAAGAAAACCCCAGTGATTTGGGACAAAGCTCTCCTCTCTGGAGGCAGAGTTCTACTGTGGCAAAAAGCTCAAAAGTCAAGTAATTGAGTGGCAACATGAGCAAGCAAAGCAAACACAGCAATCTGACTTTGGACTCCTTTTTTGGGGACAAAAAGGATCAAAGCATGGAACAGGAGGAAGACAATGAAGTTAGAACTTCTGCACCAAAAGCTTGAAAGAAAAATACGAGCTGGTTACAGGCTATAGAGGAGCTTAAGAAAGATTTTGAAAACCAAATAAGGGAAGTGAAGGAAAAATTGGGAAGAGAAATGAGAATGATGCAAGAAAATCATGAAAAGAGAGTCAACAACCTAACTGAAGAAAATAACACCTTAAAACATTGAGTAATTCAAATGGCAAAAGAGGCTCAAAAAGCCAATGAGGAGAAGAATGCCTTAAAAAACTGAATTTGTCAGATGGAAAAAGAATCTCAAAAGCTCACTAAAGAGAATCATTCCTTCAGAATTAGATTGGAATAAATGGAAGCTAAATGACTTTGTGAGAAATCAAGATACTATTAAACGGATCCAAACAAATGGAAAAATAGAAGGCAATGTGAAATATCTCATAGGAAAAGCCACTGACATGGAAAATAGATCCAGGAGAGATAATTTTAAAATTATTGGACTACCTGAAAGCCATGATAAAAAAAAAAGATCCTAGAAATCATCCTTCAAGAAATTCTCAAGGAAAATTGCCCCGATGTTTTAGAACCAGAGGGCAAAATAGAGGTTGAAAGAATTCACTGATCACCTCTTGAAAAAGATCCCCAAAAGAAAAATTCTAGGAACTTTATAACCAGGTTCCAGAATTCCCAGATCAAGGAAAAAATATTACAAGCAGCCAAGAAGAAACAATTTGAATATTGTGGAAACACAATCAGGACAACACAGGATCTGGCAGTTTCTATATTGAGGGATCAAAGGGCTTGGAATATGATATTCTGGAGGTCAAAGGAGCTGGGATTAAAACCAAGGATCACCTACCCAGCAAAACTGAGAATCATGTTTCAGGGGAAAATATGGTCATTCAATGAAATAGAGGACTTTCAAACATTCTTCATGAATAAACCAGAGTTGAATAGAAAATTTGACATTCAGATACAAGAAGCAAGAGAAGCATGAGAAGGTAAATAGGGAAAAGAAATCATAAGGAACTTATCAAAGTAGTACTATTTACATTTCTACATGGAAAAATTATCATTGTAACTTATGAAACTTTTTTCAGTATGAGGATAGTTGAAGGGAATATAAATGTATATATATGTATACATACACATATGTCTATATAGGAGGGTATATGGGCATATGAATACATATGTAAGTGTGTGTATATATGTGTACAGGTATATATAGACAGAGGGCATAGGACCAATTGAATAGGAAGAGTTGATTCTTAAAAGGTGAAATTGAGAGGTGAGAGAGGAATATAATGAGAGGAGATGGGGAGAGATAGAATGGGGTAAATTATCCCATATAGAAGAGGCAAGGGAAAACTCTTGCAATGGGGGGGGAGGGGGAAGAACAGGAAGGCAAGAGGGAATGGGTCAACCTTACTCTCATTGAATTTGGCTTAGGGGGGGAATGACATACACATTAAATAGCGTATCCCACCCTATAGGAGAGTAGGGGGGAAGAGGAGGAGAGGGGGGATGTTGCGGGGGAGGGTAGTTAGAAGCACACACTTTAGAAAAGGGACAGGGTCAAAGTAGAGAACAGAACAAGTGGGGGGCAGGATAGGATGGAGGGAAACATAGTCTTTCACAATATATTCACTATGGAAATGTTTTGTGTAGCTACACATGTACAACCTATATTGAATCGCTTATCTTCCCAGTAAGGGTGGATGATGGGGGAGGAAGGGAAAGAATTTGGAATTCAAAGTTTTAAAATCAAATGTTTAAAAAATATATTATTATTATTATCATTATTATTATTTTCACATGCAAATGGGAAATAAGATGTACAGGCCCTGGGGGATGGAGATCCATCTTGCCTACCCAAAAGTCAGTAGGGGAAAGATGGGGAGAAAATTTGTAACTCAAAATCTTGTGGAAATGAATTATGTAAACCACATTTAGCTCCTTGGTTTTCTTCCATGTTTTACCCCTGTTCTAATTGTTACCCTCTTGGGTTGGGAAAATCCTCTACTCTTTAACCTCTACTTAGAAACCTGAAGACAAACAAATGCATCTCTCATGTTCTTCTTCAAGGACTCCTTGCATGTGTGTGGTGAGGAGAGGACGCTTTCTCTACATAAAGGCTTTCCTTTTGTTCTCTCCTAACATCATGCCAGACCCAAGTTTGATCTTTGTTCTCTGGACTCTCAAAAAGAGAAGAGGCAAAAAACCAACCAACCCCAAACCCCACATCCTGAGAGCAGACTGTAGGCTGCTTTTTTTTTTAACAGACTAACACAAAGAGGGACTCTTTCCAAAAGAGTCTATCCTCTAAAGAGTCTTTGTCAACCAAACTAATTCAGTGTGAAGCAATTCCAGTTAGTATGCCTCAATCAGTAGTGATCTTGTATCTTTTTAACAAGATGTTAATGGGGGCAGCTAGGTGGTGCAGTGAATGGAGCACTGGTCCTGGAGTCGGGAAGACCTGAGTTCAAATTCAGTTTCAGACACTTAACACAAAAAACTAGCTGTGTAACCTTGGGCAAGTCACTTAACCCCAATTGCTCTACCTTCCCCCTCCAAAAAGCAAAAAACAAAACAAAACAAACAAACAAAAAAAACCCAAGATGTCAATGGAGACAGATGCATTGTGGTATGGTTGATAGAGTACTTGAAGTTAGGCTGACCTGGGTTCAAAGCCCACCTCAGACATCTAATACTTGTTTGATCCTGAGCAAAACTGCTTTGGGCCTCTATTTCCTTATCTGTAAAATGTGAGGTGTGGACCTGGTGACTTGTGAGAACCCTTCCAGCTCTTAATCTATGATTCCAAGTTCTCTTCCATCTCTAATGTCCTATAATGTCAAACTATTATAAAATATGGGTAAAAACATTCTGGCAGTCTTCTTTGAGGAGGCCCAGACACTTCCATAGACTTTTAATAGCCTTTTGCTTGTGAGGAGAACTTTGGGAAGAAGGTGTTGAAGCCTACCCAAGGGAAGTCAGACCTGATGGTAGAGATTAGAATTCTGAACACATCCCTCTGTACTGTTAAGAGAAATTATTTTCTGGTTAGATTAAGAACAAAGTATTAAATTAGGATCCATTTCCTCATTTATGGCAAGCCAGTGTGTCAGGTCTCTGAAAGATATAAGTGATTGATGAGATTGCCCTAACCCTCCAGGAACATTCTCTTTGATGATCTTGGGCTGGGCCCCATTTAACTAGGAGAACTTACTTCTGGTTAGAGTGTAAACAGAATACAGTCTAAGTTAGTTTTTGCCCCAGGGAAATGAACCCCTGTCCTTGCACCCCTCCATTTGAGTTTAAGGTGACCCGGTTCATGAAGGAGAAAACCACCCAGAGAGTTCTAGGTGGAGATGGATTCCCCTCTCCAAATTGTTGGAGGTGACTGAATCTCATGATCAAGTCATATTCTCAGAAGTAGGAGTTGTAGACTTCTAGCCCATCTTTTCATTAAATGTTCACCAATCAGGATTAATTTTCATTTGTCATGGGCATTCCCTTTCAAAAATTATTTAAGGTTGCCTGGCTCTCCATTTTTTTTGTCTTTGGTTATTGAGAGAAACCACTGACCATCAATTTATTGATTATTAGCTAGCCTAATTGATTGTTAATTACCCAGAAACTCTATCTCAGGTTTTTTTTTTCCATTTGTCACACTGTCATATTACTTAAAGCCAATAGAATGAAAGCACCTTGAGAGAAGGAACTTCCTTGTTTTTGTGTCTTACTACATTAGAGTAGATTTTATAAATGTTTATTAAACTGAAGACATACCAGGGCAATAATTTTCAGTTGTGCAGTGACTTCTTCTACCTTCTCATAGGTGATAGGAAAGTATCAAAATGGATTTTATTGATGAACTCTTAGGGACAAACACAGGGAAATATAGTGGACAGAAAATAGTCCTCAGAATCCTGGGTTCAAGTTTCACCTTAAACCCAGACTGGCCGTGTTACTGTGGACAAGTCATTTAATCTTTCAGTGCCCCAGACATCTCTCTAAGACTAAAAATTGCTGAATGGCAGCTGATCTGCGCTGGCAGAGGGAGCACTTTATCAGGAACTCCCTATACTAATGAAGTGAGATGTCGAAATTAAGAAAAAACCCCAACAAACAGTGAAGACAAAGTAAACACTGACTAAATGAGATATAGCCAAACATTTTAGTGTAAATTCCAGCTGCAATAGAATATATGAGGCCCAGTCAAGTAACAGACATGATTCTTATGTAAGTCAGACTTTTTTTTTTACTTTTTTGGAGGGTAATTGGGGTTAAGTGACTTGCCCAAGGTCACACGGTGAGTTTTTGTGTTAAGTGTCTGAGGCCAGATTTGAACTTGGGTCCTCCTGACTCCAGGGCCGGTGCTCTAGTCACTGCACCACCTAAGTCAGACTTTTAAAAATATTCTAATATAGAATAGCTTCCCTTGTGCCTTATGTATCCTTGATAATTATTTAGGCATTTTTCTTAAAATGGGCAGAGCAGCTGATTTTATCTCTTTAAACTACATGCTGCCTACTTCTCATTTGGGCTTTTTATGCTGCTCTCTAGATTCATCTGCCTTCCCTTTGGAACTTACTAGAACTAAATAAATCTTCAGAAAAAACACTGATTTTCCTTTCTTATTCAACTGGGGCCAGCTAGATATGTCTAGTACTCTCTGTGATTGTTTGTCTAGGCTTTTTTTTAGTTCTTCCTGTCTTTGTATTTAAATAAAAGAAAAGGCTGAGCACAATGTCAGTGGGGCTCAGATAAATTTCTTCAAACCCTTCTTAAGCCTCTGTGCCATCATATAAGTGATTCATCTTGCTTGGTCTCAGTCCCTCACTGATATAATACATGAATTTGAGAAGCAGTTTCCTGAAGTTTTTCCCCCTTTTCCGTTAGCAAATCTATAATTGAAATACTTTCTCAAAACTATTCCATGAGTCTAAGAGGCCCCTTGGACATAGGATTTATACCATGTGAATGACAGGGAGTAAAGAAAATGCATACATATTGGGGACACAGAGGGCCAAAGTTCTTTTGTTTCAGCTGTGATAATGCAGGTGACTATGATCAGAAGGAAGGCTAGAAAGGTTCTTGGGGGGGGGGCAATTTGGTGGTCATACCCCTGTGCCATGTGTTCTACCATACTCATATGCCCAAAGACTTCTGAAAGAGAGGCTTATGAAGAATAGATTGCCCACATATGTATCTATAAAGAGGTTTGAAATGATTTTTTTTAATAATGGGAAAATTTCTTAGGAAAGCTGCTTTGAAAACCAAAGAATTTTTTGTTTGAAAACACTTCATACTTTTTCAATGGAAACATGGTAGATGTCTATCAACTGGAGAATGGGTAAACAAATTGTGGTGCATAGATGTAACGGAATATGAGTTTGATGGAAGAAATCATGAATATGATGAAAACAGAGAAACATGGAAAGATCTATATGAACTGATGCAAAGTGAAGGAAGCAGAGCCAAGAAAATTATATATATTCAATGACTACAACAATGTAAAATGGAAAGAACAACTGACAAAACAATCAAAAGTGAATGTTGCAAAGTTATAAAGACCAGGGTTGCCTCGGTGAAGTAATGGGAGAAGACACTTCCTTCTCCTTTACAGAGATGGTAGTTCCACAAATGAGGAACTTCTCATAAATCGTCAGATTTTTTCCATGTATTGATTAGTTTTGCTGATTTAAAAAAATCTGCATATTTTTAAAAATCTCTTGTCTTTGAGGTGGGTAAAATGGGGAGATATAGAGGGAAATGTAGTCAATGTGAAAACAAAAGATATTGATAAAAGTGCACTTCCAAAGAAAAACACTTTGCCAAGGGTGAGGCACAAATTTTCAAACCCAGTGTTGAAATGATCTGGAAAAACTTTGAAATTGACAATCCCACAGTTGAATAGGAGTAATTCTATAAGTCACTTTATAATGAGAGGTATAAGCCCTGTTGTTTTTGGCTGCTGTTTTGTATACATAGAGAAATACTGGATTATGTTTTGGACATTACTCAAAGTATGTTAATAAAATTTATTTCTAATATTGTGCTATCTTTAGCATCCTGTCTTATGCCTCAAAAGTATAACTATTCAGAATCTTAAGGGAAATAATTTTTTATAAAAAGCAGTAATCAAGAAGAAATAGCACTTTCAGACCTCTAACTATAGTGTAGAGCAGTAAGCATCAAAACTATTTGGTAATGGTCAAAAATGGAGTCATAGACTAATGGAACAGAGTAGAAAAGAATCGGAAAAAAATTGCATTTAATAACCCTATGTTTAATAAACTCAAGAACATAAGATACTCCAGAAAGAATTCCTAGTTTGAAAGGAATTGTTAAGAAAATGAGGAAGCAATTTCGCAGAAATTAGGTTTTGACCAACATCCTACACTATTTATCACAGTAAGCTCAAAATGGATATGTGACATGAATTTTAACCATCACACAATAAACAAATGAGAAGAGAATAAAAGAAAGAATCTTTTAAAGCTGTGGCTAGAGGAAAGTTATTAACCAAACAAGGGAAAAGGACAATTCTTTTAAAATTGTTTTTTTTAATTATTAATTTTAATTATTTAAAATTATTTTGAAATAGGAAGTTTTTGCTTAGAAAAACAATGCAACCAGGATAAGAAGAGATGTCAAAATATTTGCATCAAATATCTCTGAGGGTATAATATTTAAGGAATATAGGAAACATATATGAAACAATCCTTAAAAGAAACGTAAACTACTAGCCATGTTCAAATTCACTCCAAAGCACTAGTAACTAGAGAAATAAATGTGAAAACAACTCTGGGTTTCTACCAATTAGAAAAAAATGTAAAAATATGGAAATTGTCGATGTTTGAGGGGTCATGGACAAAGAGGAACTCTAATACACTGTTGGTGAAATTGTGACTTGGTTTAACTATTCTGGAAATCAGTTTCAAATTGTGCTTTTAAAAGTGACTACATTTCTCTACCCTTTTACCCAGAGTCCCACTGTTCAGCATATACCCTAAGGAAATAAAAGACCCAAAGAAACCATAAGCACCAAAATAGTCACTTTTTGTGATCGCAAAGAATTAGAAACAAAGTAGACACATGTCAATTGGGGATTAGCTAAACAAATTGTAGCATAAGAATGTAATGATACACTATTGTGCCATAAAAATATGGAATATGAAGAATTTAGAGAATCATAGAAGATGTATATGTATTAATGCAGAATTAAATAAACAGAAGCAGGAAAGAAATACACAAAATAATGAAAACAATAAAAATGCAAAGAACAATAACAAAAAGGAAACTGCATGATCCATAATTATAATGACCACGCTTGACCCTGGAGAAAAGATGAGAAAATCTTCTTCTCTTTTCTGTCCAGAGATTGTGGCTATAAATATGTAACATTATATATATATATATATATATATATATATATATATATATATATATAT
>NW_027187302.1:1216117-1234495 GCF_028583685.1 Petaurus breviceps papuanus
TATATATATATATATATATATATATATATATATATATATATATATATATACTGTCAGACTTGAAGTGCTAATTATTTTTTTCTTCTCCTCCTCCTTTTTTTTATTCTTTATTACAAGAGATTATAACAGCTTGGTAGGTATGGAGAGGGGGGATGTGTTGGGATATGAAGATGATATAAAAACAAAAGGTTTCATGAATTTTGAAATATAAATTTTAAAGAGGACTCCCAGATAAGTCCAGATTCCAGAGCAAAAAGGCTGGGACTCAATGTTCTGAACCTAAAGTTATTGCCTCAATTTTCACTAAGTGAATGGGTTGAAGGAAACCCCTTTACCTCTCCCTGACCAGTTTTTCTACTGGGATTAATGATGTGACAGGTCTCTGTAATGTTTGGATTAAATTAAATTAAAAAAAAACCACATTTATTAAGGCCTACTGTGTGTGAAGCATGATACTGGGTGCTAGAAGTTATAAAAATGTGGGCTTATAATCAGAGTTGTGCTGGAGCCAGCTTGAATGAGCCAATAGTATGAGCACTTTCATCTAGAAATCATTAAATCACTGCTTCTTTTGTTGATTGTTGAGACTTAAGAAAGTAATGGAAAAATGTTAATACTGCATATCAAACTTAAAGATGCATCATGGGCACTTCTTAAAAAAAGAGAGTTGGTCATTAAATATTTACCAACACACTCCTGCTTATAATTTGACAAATGGTCATCCAACTATCTTGCATGGACTTTAGAGAAGCATTGCTTTGTTGTTCAGTCATGTCCAACTCTTTGAGACCCCATTTAGGATTTTCTTGGCAAAGATACTGGAGTTGTTTGCCATTTCCTTCTCCATTTTACGGTTGAGGCAAACAAGGTTAAAGGACTTGCCCAGGGTCACACAGCTACTCAAGAAGATGAGTCTTTTAGACTCCAGGCCCACTACTCTACCCCTGCCCCACCTAGATAATCCTTAGAGAATCATAGAAAGAGTTATATGAACTGACTTTGAGTTAGGTAAGCAGAACCAGGATATCAATATATAAAATGATGACAACAATATAAAAGGAAAAATCAACAACAAAAAAGAAACTGCATGATGCCTAATTTTATTGATCAAGCGGAGGAAAGATGAGAAAATGCTCTTCCCTCCTTTTTTCCCCCTAGAGATTGGGGCTATAGATATATAACATTGCATATACTATCAGACTTGAAATGAAGGAGGACCTAGCCTTTCAAGGAAGCTCATTCCACTTTGAATAGCTCTAATGGTTAGGATTTTTTCTTGAAATCCAGCTTAAATTGGTCTATTTGCTGCTTCCATTCATTGCTCCTCTGGAGCCAATCAAAGCAAGTCTATTCTTCTTTCCACATGACTGCTTTTTTGGGGGGCTATAGCTATTCCATCCTTCTCTCTCTCCACCAGATCTTCTCTTCCAGGATGCTTCTGGTCTCATACTTGCCCAGTATTCTTCTAGCCCGTGCCTCAGGGTCCTGGCTCCACTGCCCTTTCTGGGCTAACTCTGAGGAGCAGCCCTGAATTGTGATTGATTCTTTGGGAGGAGGAGGTTGGACTTCTGGGGGAACAGGAGCATCCTAGAACCTGACTCACTGTACAGGCTGAAGAGAGTGTTCTAGCAACTTCTTAGAATTAGAATTGAACTTTATAGAGAGGCCTGTTTCCTGGGCCTCTTTTCCTTAGCTATATGTCCTGAAATTATAAAGATTCAAAGGAAATCAGCAAAACAGGCTTTTAGAGTACATGATGATTCACTTTTGTTATGTAGTAGGAGCAAAATTACAGAAAAGGAATGAAAAAATGTATGTGCATGTGTATGAGTTATGATGGCCAACATATTGCCTAGGCATCAACAACAGGTGTACAAACAGGCTAAGACCACCTGTAGGAAGATACTAAATTGTGCAATGAGGTGGTGCAATGGATAAACTGCTGAGCTTATAGCCAGGAATACTCACCGTTGTGAATTCAAATGTGACTCCAGACACCTACTAGCTGTGTGACCCTAGATAAGTCACTTAACCCTATTTGCCTCAGTTTCTTAATCCGTAAAATTAGCTAGAGATGGAACTGGCAAACCACTTTAGCATCTGCCAAGAAAACCCCAAATGGGGTCATGTAAAAAAAGATATGACTGAACAACAACAGCACAAGGAAGACACTAAAGGCAGAGGGAATATATAGATAAGAACATAGGACCATAGATTTAGCGCTGAAAGTCATCTCAGGCTATCTAGTCCAACTCCTTCATTTTATAGGTAAGGAAATTGAGACCCAGAGATGGTAAGTGACCTATCCAAGGTCACACAGGTAGTAGGACTTTAGAGGTAGGATTTGAACCCACATACTCTAAATTAAGAATTGGTGATCTTTCCACTGACACTGCCTGTCCTGCTGTGCTATGATGATAATGGCAGA
Organism: Petaurus breviceps papuanus; assembly: GCF_028583685.1. Taxonomy (NCBI): domain Eukaryota; kingdom Metazoa; phylum Chordata; class Mammalia; order Diprotodontia; family Petauridae; genus Petaurus; species Petaurus breviceps. The sequence goes on from NW_027187302.1 coordinate 1,218,546, forward strand.
ATTGAGAAACTCAGATGTACCAGTATCCCAAGATAATCCAAAGATCCAAAAGCAAAGACTGATTTTATGAGTGCAAATCAGGAAGGCTGAGCTACAGGAACATGAAGAGAAATAGAAGAGGGAAAGAAGAAACAGAGAGAAGTAAATAGAGAGAGCAAATGGGATCAGGTGAGACAATGGGCCATTACCCAGAGATTTTTACACACTGAAGATGGTGAGGTAATGCTAGTTTGCATCTCTGGAAATGCCTGGGAGAATGCTCCATGCCAACAATAGATTTCAAAGGCAAGAGTGTAATGGAGGACTAGCCATCAGGACCATACTGTATGCACAGTGTATACTGTGTGAGGACACATCTGAGAGTTTCGGTGAACCTTCTTCTGGAAATGCATGATGACACAGTAGGGAGGTGTCCTTTCCCCAGTTTAGAGCATTTGCAGGTATTCTATGACTATTTCCTGTCAGTTGACAGGGTGGTAAAGAAAACCCTTTTAATTTGGCTGTGCTATCCAGAATCGAGGGTATGTATAAAAGGCTTGGATGGAGGACCTTGACCTCTGTGGCATCTTTCAAGTGAGAAAAAAGAGCTGCTGTGGACCTGCAGGTGGGGAAGGAGTCCTCAAACTGTTATCTGTTTTATCTAGACAGCTGAATGATTCAGTAGATAGAGTGCCCTGGAGTCAGGAAGACTTAACATGGATTTCATCATCTGTAAAACAGCGCTGAGAGATTTGTGCAGTTCTTTGCCTTGTGGTTCTATTTTGAATTCCTTCTGGTACATCTTGTACCTCTTGGTGCAATGCTGCTACATTCAAGTTGAACATTCTGGGAGCTTAGCTGAAATGATAACATTGCCACTCTTCCCCCTCCCTGTTTTTGCCATAAACTGTTTCCTTACTGTGCAGGAGACAGGCAAGTTAGTCACCTGGAAGCCCTCTTGGAGCTAAGGCTTATAGGAGTGGGGGATTTGGGAGCAATGAGGTCTGCTGCTGGCTTCATTGTTTGTTTGCTGGTGACTCCATCTAGGTAAGGGACTCCATCACTCAGGACTCTGGTTTCTTTTTTTTTTTCTACTTTAGAGCAAGCCATGGTATAAAGCCGACTGACAGGGGAGGCTCAAATTGGACTCTTGGCTTTATTCGGCATAGATTGCCAAATGTTCACTCTTCTCACCTCTACCTAGTGGAACCTCCCTCTCCCCAGCTTTCTCCCTACAGAGGCATGACCTTCTACACATAGACTTCCTTGATCTCCTCTAAGTGTTAGTGCACGCCCTAATAATTGTTTATTTACTCTGCCTATTGAGAATTCTAATTCTCAATTAACAAGCATTTATTAAGTATCTTGGATGTTCTAGGTACTGTGTTAGATGTTGAGGCTATAAAGATAAAATTAAACAATGCCTGCCTTAGAGTGGCTTACATTCTTCTGGGGAGACAATATATACTCATATAAGCATAACCCAAGCCTCAAACCTGGATCATTTGCATATGATTAGATTCATCTTCCTGAGTTCAAATCTAGCCTTAGATATTTACTAGCTGTGTGATCCTGGGCAAGTCACTTTACCCTTTTTGCTTCAATTTCCTCATCTGTACAATGAGTTTAAGAAAGAAAAGGCAAGCCATTCCAGTATCTTTGCCAAGAAACCCCAAATGGGGTCACAAAAAGTTGGACATGACTAAAATGGCTGAACAATAATAACAAAATTCTCAACAGTGGAGAGAATCAGGTGACTCATGTAGAATGAATAACTGGACATGATTAGGAAAAGCTTCCTGCAGAAGGTGGGGCTTCAACTGAGTCTAGAAGGAAATAAGGGATTCTTTGAAGCAGGGAAAGAATGGAGTACCTTCCAGACATTAGGGACTACAGTTCATAGAGTCCAATGGTATCAAATTCAAATAGACGTGGGGACCACTAAACTGTATATAAGGATGAATGATCCTTATGATGAATACGATGGCTTGAGACAGGATGTCTACATTCACCATTTCAGAAAATCTCATTAGCGACCATTTCCCTGTTCCAAAGGGCCAAGGGGAATATTTAGAAAGGAAACCATTAAACTTTATTTATGAAGTTACCATATTCCCACAGCTCTCGCTTGGACTCCTATTAAGTGGATGGACACATCAGGATGGAATGAACACTGGCTCTGGAGTCTGAAGATCTGGGTTCAAATCCTGCCTCTGCCATTTACTACCTATGTGACGTTGGGCAGGTTGGTTAACTTCCCTTAGGCCTCAGTTTCCTCATGTGTAGAATGAGAGGGTTAGATGAGATAGCTTCTGAGGTCTCTTCCAGGTCATGAATTTCTCTTTGTTGATGAGTGAACCTTTCCTAACTGGTCTGACTTTTCTCCTCTTCTATTTAGATTTTCAGATGTTAGGACTTTGGAAGGCAGTCTTGTTTCAAAGGCATTGGAGAGTACCAGGGAGCAAATGCAGGACTGTGTGAGGATGCTGTGAAATGTAAGTAGGTCATTACTGTTGTTGTTTAGTCATTTTGAGTTATATCCAACTCTTCATGACATCTTTTTAGGGTTTTCTTGGCAAAGATACTGGAGTGGTTTGCCATTTCCTTCTCCAATTCATTTTACAGAAGAGGAAACTGAGGCAAACAGGGTGAAGTGACTTGCCCAGGGTCACACAACAATTAAGTGTCTGTGGCCAAATTTGAACTCAGGAAGAGGAGTCTTTCTTACTCCGGGCCCAGCACTCTATCCTCTCTGCCATCCAGTTGCCCAGGTCCATTATAGGGTTTGGTTTTGAGGGGTGTTTTGGTGGTAATTGGATGGTGGTGGTGTTGGAGTTCCATGGGAGAACTCAGGAGCCCTTTCTAGTTGAGTAGCAGGCCCTCTTAATTCCCTCAGATGCTCTGAGACAATAGCATTAATTTTTATGAGAGTAGAAGGAATCATGGTGGAGTTAAAAAGATATATCTTTTTTTGCTAGATGCTGCTTGTAACTCAGTTCCTATAGCAACTGATATCATGAGCTGGGAGAAAGAGTCACCCTGTACTGAATGAATTGTTGTGATCTAAAAAGGAAATATTTGCAATATAGTCAGCCCCAGTGTTCAGGATGAGATTATGGCAGTATGTCAGATGGAATCTTATTTCCAGAGTTTCTCTATCATCATCATCATCACCCCCACCACTAAGAAAGGGACCATTTCAAGCAGCCATATAACTACATATGAAGCACAATAAAGAATTCAATCCAACTGACTTTTCTTAAAGGCTTGCTATGTGCAGAGGACACCCATTTATTTCTTCCTTATGAAATACTTAAAAGGAAGGAAGAAAACCCAGCATTTATTAAGCACCTACTCTGAGTCAGGCAGGACAACATGGTAATGCAGTAGATAGAATGCTGGGTCTGGAGTCAGGAAGACAAAACTAGCCTTAGACACTTCCTAACTGTGTGACCCTGGGCAAGTCACTTAACCTTGGTTGCCTCAGTTCCTCATTTTGTAAATGAGGCAGAGATGGAAATGGCAAACCACTCCAGTATCTTTGTCAAGAAAACCCCAAATGGCGTCACAAAAAGTCAGACACAACTGAAAAGATTGAACAACAAAAATGTGCCAGGCCCTATGCTAAGCATTTTGCCAATATTCTTTCATTCGATCCCATAACAATCCTGGGAGATAGGTATAATTATTATCTCCACATTACAATTGAGGAAAACTGAAGCAGACAGAAGTCAAGTGAATATTCAAGGTCACAGAGCTAGTAAATGTCTGAGGCTGGATTTGAACTCAGATCTTCCTGACTCCAGACCCAGTGCTTTATCTGCTATGCCACCTAGCTGCCCCTTTGCTAGTTAGTCCCCATTACATTTTTTCTATGCTTGGTATTTTTTTTAACTTCAGCACTTATTATAACCCCCACAGAATGTAGACACCTGGAAGGTAAGGACTATCTGTTTTTGTCTTTCTATCCCCAGTGCCTAGCACTATATTAGACATAGAGGCACTTAAAAATATTTGCCAAAATAAATTGAATTCAATTGGACTAGTTGATTTTGAAAATCAAAAACTTCTTAGGTTAAATGCAAGGTAGGACATGGTAAAGGGTAATGTTAGGGAGCTGAAGATCTTCCCTGCCCATTAATAGCCTTCAGGTGGAACCCAACAAGAGAAGCTTGATTAGGGGAGGCTTGCTTTTCAAGAAGGCCCACACCTTTTGTTACTTTGTAATTAGGCAGTGGGTCACTAGGATTGTGATGCCCTCTGACCCTGAAGAAGTATATATACCCTGAGGTTAGCATTTTGCTTTGAGGTTTACTTATGGGAAGAGTGTTCTGAGTAATGTAGCCAAGTGAGACTGTGGGTAGCTATTAAGGAGAGCCCCCCAGCTTTGAAAACCTAGACGTTGGTGCTTCTTTCTCTGGTAATTATGTATGTACATACTAGTCAGACAATTGGATCTGTCTGTTGATATGTATTTATGTATTATTTGGTCAGATGGTTAGAAGCCCTGTCTGTTGGTCTTTATGCTATTATTTCTGCTTGTAATTCCTGTTTGTAATTTTCTTTGAAGTTCAGGGTGCTGACTTTTCCCCCTGAACTAAGCAAATGATATATATGTTTGATTAAGGTAAGATTGTTGACCCCTTTTGAGTTGCTTTCCATTAGAAAAGCAGATCAAAGAACCTGTGCTAGCAGCCCTCTTGTGTGCTGGTGTTACTGGTCTTATACCCCCACAGTAGCTGCAAGTAGCACTGCTGTTACAGTAGGCCTCCCTAGGTTCTTGGTTTCAATATAAGATACCTTTGGCATTTGAGAGGGAATCTACTCTAGAAGTTCCTATGGATTAGGAATTGGAGGAATACTTTAATATGTGTAATTGCAAGAAAGCAAAAGATGGTCCCAGTGAGAGTAGAACTCTGACCTTTTTACCAGTGGCTTATGTGCCTTCTTCTTTCTCATCTGTTTGCTTCTTTGCTTTTCTTTTAAAATGGTCCTCCTTCCAATAGTTTTGTAGGGATATGCTGGTAAATGTTTAATAACTGCTCTCCAAAAAAAGTGCTCACAATGTACTTTTAAGTTTAATTTGTATTCTCCATTACTTTCTTAAGTCTAGACAGTCAGTAAAACAATAAATCATGCTCTGATCTGTAGCTTGCTGATTTCTTTATTTGTTCAGGTTACTTCCAGCACTTTTAGTTTTCCTTCTACAATGATGTGTGTTGGGTATTACAATTCTCAATTCTTAGGATGGCTTACAAATTTTGCTATTCTGTGATATGCAAACATTAAGGTAATGAACAAAAATTTTACATAAATTAACTAGATGCACAAATTTACAGATTGTAAATGCAACTCAATTGAATATTTAACCCCATAGCATTGGAGGAAAACAGTGGGTTAAGAAAAAAAAAACTATTACCTAAGTCTTGGATTTAATATGTATTCCTGATAGGTCAGTGGTAAGATGTAGCACACATTTAATACATTCTTGTCAACCTTAGGAGACAAATTCTACAAGTTAGCTTTTTTAGACACTGGAAATCTGACCTTTAGATACCCTGTACAGGTTTGACACTTTGAAGAATTAAAGTGTACAGCTATTGAGTGTCAACCAGCCAGATGTTATATTGCTATATATCAGGTAACCTTACATGCCAAAATGAAGTGTCTTATATCAGGGTTAAGATCAAAGCTATGCATAAGGTACACTAAAATGAGACTACAGAGTGCTTAGAGCTTGATTAGACATCAAAGATGCCAAGGTCATCCACTGTATTCCAGGCCATGGACAGTTGTCTTGACTTTGGTTCTACCGCTGGACTCCACAGAGTCTGGGAGAGAGAAAGGCTGATGATTTTGCATAACTCTGCCTTGCTTAAATCCAATGCACGCACAAGCAGAAATATCATTTGTGATGTTATTGGTCTTCTTTGAAAATGAAGGACAAACCACAACAGCAAGGGAACAACTGTTAACTGGAATATGTGGTTGAATCAACCAACAGTTCAACAATTTAAAAAGTACTGATATTTGTCTAATATCAGATCCAAACTTCCCCAAGGACAAGTTTCTTCTCAAAGAAAGCTTATTCCAGCTTTGTGAGGCTAACATGAGGTGTATATTTGCCAGGGGAAGTATTTACTTGTGAATGCTCATACAGCAAATGTTAGGCATCTGCCAGCAGTATATTTAGAAGTATTTGTGATGATGGAGTGGCTAGTGGCTCAGTGAATAGAGCACTGTTCCTGGAGTCAGGAGGACCTGAGTTCAAATCCAACCTCAGACACTTAACACTTTACTAGCTGTGTGACCTTGGGCAAGTCACTTAACCCCAAGTGCCCTATCTTCCCCCCTCCAAAAAGCAAAAAAATAGTATTTGTGATGGACAGGCCAGATTCATCATATTCCTGCTTGCTGATCCACATCTACTGGAAGGTGGAGAGAGAAGCCAGAATAGAGCCACCCATCCAGATGGAATACTCACATTCAGGGGGAGCAGTGATTTTAATTTTCATTGTGCTCGGTGCCAGAGCTGTGATTTCTTTTTGCATTCGGTCAGCAGGGTAGGTGGTAGTACTGCCAGGCAATGCTGCATTGGGATTTAGATCCTTTTGGATATCAATATCACACTTTATGATAGAATTGAAAGTGATCTGTGAATGCCACAAGATTCCATACCCAGGGAGGATGGCAGGAAGAGGGCCTCTGGACACCTAAACCTCTCATTGCCATTGGTGATCAGCTTTTAGCTCTTGCCCAGGGAAGAGGATGAAGCAACAGTGGCCATCTCCCACTCAAAGTTCAGGGCAATGCTGCACAGCTTTTCCTTTACGAACAATTTGCCTTTCGGCTACAGTAGTGAAGTTGTACACTCCTCCTGTGAGTATCTTCATGAAGTAGTCTATGAGGTCATAGCCAGCCAAGTGTAGATGAAGGATTACATGGGGAGGACATAACCTTCATAGATGGGCATAGTGTGGGTGACACTATCAGCAGATTCCATGACGATACCACAAGCATACAGAGACTGAACAGCCTGAACAGCAACATACATGGCTGGGTTGTTGAAAGTCTAAAACATGATCTGTGTCATTTTTTCTGTTATCCTTGGGACTTAATGGAAGCTTTCATAAGCAGAACAAAGTATTCCTCAGAAGCTACAAAAAGCTCATTGTAGAAGGTGTGATGCCAGATTTTCCCCATGTCATCCCAGTTGATAATAATGTTATGTTCAATGGGATGTTTCAGAGTCAGGGCATCTCTTGCTCTGGCTAAGAAGATTTAATTGATTCTGTGTCATTTTCTTATTGATCCTATTTACAACTAATTGCTTTTGTCCTATAACTGTATGTTTCTTTGTTTCTGAACTCAGTTTAAGATTCATCTGACCTGTATGGGTTAAATTTAGAAATTCAGTTCTTTGGCTTATCATTGATTTATTCTTGCCTCAAGGAATTTAGCTGACTTTGAGGGACTTCTGTGAACACAAGGGAGTCAGGCCTAATATCTTTACACTACCAAGTTATCCTTGAAGGACGGCTAGTTTGTTGACCAAAGGTCTAGGCTGCTATCTTGCACCTAGACTCAAACAAAGAGCACTTCTTAGTCTCAGGAGAGAAGATGGGCATCATTGCTATCCCTCATTGCCAAACTTTCAGCCAATCATATTGTTTCCTGCACTTCAGCTCTGTAACCCATTGTATTGCCCTCAAACCTATGATGTCATCCACACTTGTTCTATGCTTTGTCCTTTACTTCCCCAAAACCAGGGGGCCATCTTCAGTCATCCTGTTCTATATCTTACCACTTGACCCAGATGACTCTGGAGGAGAAAGTGAGGCTGGTAACCTTGCATAGCCCTCCCCCACTTAAATACAATTCACTTGCCAGTAATGGCATCATTTCCCTGAAGTCCTGGTCCTCTTAGCAAACAAAGGACAAATAGCAATAACTCTCCAAAACCTATAAAAGGGGAACTGTCCTTTTGCTTGGGGTCTCTGACATAAATGGAGGCAAGCCATTGACCCATTTATTGACAGGCAGCTTACCCTTGTTAATAAAGGTTATCTTGCTCACAGAATTGCCTCAGTTTCCCTTTTTGTTAAATATTGAATTCTGTATCACCAACATAAGTGTCCTTCTGTACCATTCCCACCATGACACCCTGGTGTCTTAGACTTCCAACAATGAAGGGGAACACAGCCCAAAGAGCATCGTTCCCAGCAAAACCGACTTTGCACCTTCCAGTGCCCTCTGAAGCTGTGCACTGTCCTTCCTAGTCAGAGAAATTAGAGCCAGGAGGGAGGGAGAGGGGCAAAAAAAGGGGGAACGTCCAAAGTAGCCTCCTAGGGCTGCTGGCTACCATTGAATGAGCTAGCTTGTTTGTTTCTAAGGTGTAGATGCTCCCACTGAAAATTCAACAATCTTCTCCCAATTTAGTTAAAGTTGGCTCCAATATACCCCTTAACTTAAGGGTGAGGATCGAAAGGAAACACTCAACCTGAAGAGGGTAGAAGCAAGGAAGATTAGACTGACCTGGACTGGGAACACATGGCTCAACTGGAGATGGCTCTTTATGGCCTTCCAAAATCTCCTGACAATAAGGCTTGGATCATCGAAAGTGCATGTGGAAAATGGAATGATTTTCAGAACTGCAACCAGTAGTATAGACAGTATTGCTGACTTGTCAAAGTTTTTATTAGGTACCTCTCCACTTCCTTTGTGAATGAATCCTTGCCTCACTTCCTCCTTTCCTCAACACACTCTCTCTACTCTATTTTTTTGCTTTTTGGAGGGCAATTGGGGTTAAGTGACTTGCCCAAAGTCACATGGCTAGTAAGTGTGTCAAGTGTCTGAGACCAGATTTGAACTCAGGTCCTCCTGACTCCAGGGCTGGTGCTCTATTCACTGTGCTACCTAGCCGCCCCCTCTCTCTATATGTCCAAAGTTTCCTATCCAAGTCTGCCCTTTCCCTGTGTCCCTCAAATTCCAAAATAACCTCTCTTTTCTCCTTGTGCCTATTGAAACTCCTATTCAGAATGCTTTTAATTTGGCCAAGGTTTGAACTAAGGATTGGATTTAAAGTAATTCACACTCTGAACACTAAAAGGCAAATTGCTGATAGGCTTAATCTTTAGAGGGAGGTCTTAACATTTTTAAAAGGAGTTTTGTCAAATAAAATACATTTCTAGTGAAGTTCATGGGAGACATAGCTAAGCTTCTCATCTACCAAGCATGTCACTCCTTATGAGTCCAGTTTTTCCTTACCTCTCATCCTTTAAATATTGTAGTCCCTTAATGAATATAATATAGGACATAGGAATTGATCAGTAACATGCCCCTCAAAGATGGGGACATTTTTGTAAATGGTACAAGGAAGCTGGGATGTTTGAGATCCCTGAATTAGGAGGGCCTCTAGTTTTAACACTGCTAACATAATGATGACTTCATCGACAAAGCAAACAGATATATGAAATGTTCTTGGGGTACTCTATATTCTCTTCATGGGAATTTCACCTCATAGTCTGTTACTTAAATTCAATAGGAAGTCAACCTAAAAGAACAAGTGGGTTTTCTGAGGGATGTAATTTTCCTGAGGAATCCCACTTGGGAGAGAGAAAATGATTGTTTAAATATTCAGCTGCTTGAATAAGCATGAGGAAATCAGGTCTGAGCAGCAAGGTTTAGCTTGTCAGCCAGGAAAAGGAGGAACTTTCTGAAGGAAGGCCAATTTAAAATGTTTCTGAAACAGAAGAGGCCATTGTATCTAAAAGCCCAGCTTTACCAAGACACTCACCTTTGTGTGCAAAAAAAAAAAAAGTCATTCTCTGGGGTGATTTCTGTTTATTTTATGACATGACTAGTCAAAGAGGGATTTTGAGGGTAATTTTGAAGAAGGGGAATGTTGGAGCAAGCCAAAGCTCCTGTGTCCCTCAGTAAAGGGTTATAGGGAGACCCAATCTTTAATAATAATAATTTTTAAAATTATATTATTGCATTATTTTATGTTAACCATATAAGATATCTTTAACATATGATAATATATTAGTATGTGTCATTAATATATGATAATGTATTTGCATGTAATATAGGAATTTATATTAATACTAATCATTTTTATATTTAAAGGAAAAGAACAAAAATGAAAAAAAAAACCTTAAAACATCTTCTATGGATCTCCCTGGAAACTCGGTGCCTCATTTGTTCTCTTTTGTCTCATTTATATTTTCGCTCTTGATGCATATGTCTTTTCTATTTGACTATAAGCTCTTTGAGAAGCTTTTTCGTTCTTGCTCATTTTTGTATCTTCCTTAGCATTTTGCACAGAGTAAGCAAGTAATAAATAATTCTTGATTTTTCTTAGAAAGGAGCTTGATAGGCACATAGGCTTATAGCCCTTGACCTATAAGGGACTTCAGAAGATATCTACTCTAATCTCCTCATTTTACAGATGAGGAAACTGAGGCCCGGGGAGAGAAAATGACTTGTCCGAGGTCGCATAATATCAGAAGTAGGACTTGAATTCAGGATTTCTGAGCGTAGAGCCAGTGATCTTTTCATACTACCAGACCTTTTAGTCTATTCCATAGGTTTCTATTCATATGATCTAGGTTCTGGTGCCATCTCTGTCACTTATCACCTATAGGATCTTGGACAAGTCACCTGACCTCTGTAGGCCTCAGTTTTCTCATCTGTAAAGTGAGTGGGTTGGGTTAGATCCTAAGTTGCCTTCCAAATTTATATCTATGAGCTTATGATCCTTGCCTTCAAGCAGGACTACCCTTCTTGTTGGGTAAGAGCTTATACCATATTACTTCAGGGATCTATGATTTAGTTGCTTGGGGCCCTACACCACAAATCACAGCAATCTACAGTTATCCCTTCCACATCGTGACTCTCCTCATAATGGCATATGAAATTAAATGGGAATTTTGGGGGAGTTTTGCAGAGACTACAGAGAACACATGAAGGCCAGCAAATGACACAGAGCCTATGACCCAATACTTAACCCAAATTTTACAATAAGGTACTGTAAACACCCCATAAAAGAAAAAAAATCAGACTTCTATTCTGTTACAAGGGGGGGGCAAAAAATTTTATGCAGATTTTCCAGATTATGAGGGTGCTGCACCCCTAATCCCCCCAATCTGGAAGGTTGACTGCATTGCTACTAATGTCAGAGGCAATATTTGAACCCACGTCTCGGTTCCAGGTCTAGTCACCCTCAGAGAAGAACTGATCTGTTTTAAAAGATTGTCCTGATAAAATAACACCTCTCCCCTCATCAGTCCAATCCAGTCTTCTGCATCTCCTTGTTTATTAATTTGTGCTACATTTAAGCCTTCCTCCCTCTTGCTATGTTTTTAAGAGAGATGGAGACCAGCTGGTCACCAGCCTTTGTGTGGGAGTCCTGTTATTAGACATTGGCTCAGATGTTTCTTTTCCAAGCCAAATAATCTCAGTCCCCTTAACCTTTCCCTGTATATCTCATTCTCAAACCCTTTAATCATCTTCATAGCTCTCTTCTGAAACCTCTCCAAGCTTTCCATACTACAGTTTGATTTGGGAGCCCAGCACAGGACCAATTGCTCTTTTAAGGTCCTGAACACAAAGGAAAATGACATCGTGCTTATTACCTAGCAATCTTCCATTTGTGAATCCCAGGCCTCAACTCCCTTTTAAAACTATAACATGGTTCTGATGACTTGTGGTCAGCCTATTCTCCACTCTGCTATTTGATTATGTCTCTGCCATGTCTTCACATAACCTATCTTTTCCCATTATAGAATAATTAGGGTGGGGGGTGATGACTAAGGTTTTGCCCAGGGCACCAAAATCTTCATATTGGTCCCTCTTCTCTCACCTACAGTCCTTGAGCCATTCATCATGGGGCCATGCTATTTTCTTTCTTGGTCAGGGCCACCACCCTCGGGGTCCTGGGAATGCCCATGTTCTTGAAGCTTGTCCCTCCCACTGTCCCTCATAGCTACTATCTCCCGTTTCCATAACTCTACCTCATCCCAAGTGACTTTCTTTAGCTCGTCCTATACTGCTTCTTCCACTGGAGGTCTCCCCAACAGTAGTATCATGGGCTTTCCCTCTATAGAAAAGTCTTGGAGTCTCTGGATCCCTCCACTCCCTGCCATGGAGTGGTATTCTGTGGTTCCTAGGATTATGTCTTATGTCTGGAGGTATGTGAATCTTCATTCCCTTCAGTCTTCCTGCCACTTCCATCTCAAGTAAATTTGACCCAAATAACAAAATTCCTTGTTACGTCTCTGCTTCTATATCTATGAAGTTTATTTTATCTTCCTACGTGCACTACTTTAAACATCAAATTTCTTTTTTATTCCCTGTCTGATCCTTTAACTTTAATCAGTCAATCAATCAACATATATTAAGGCAGTATAATAGGTACTGGTAATATAATATGAAGATAAAAAAAAAAAAGATAGTCTTTGACCTGCCCTCAAGGTGCTTACATTCTGTCTAAGTACCTTTCTTTGGGACCTCCCTCCCAATATGGAGTCATCTGAAGAAATGAATGAAAAAGCATATAAGTGTTTACTATGTTGCAGGCACTGTGCTAAGCAGCAAGATACAAATATATTTTTTTAGAACATTATAGTTTGTTTTTTTTAATTTTATCATTGGGTAACATAAATAACAGTAAAGAAAAATGTTAATAACATGAGACCCAGAGCTGGTTCTTGGGGGACCCCAGGACTATCCAGAAGCATTTCACTGTAGAAGGAATAGCACCTTTTATATTGTCATAACTGACTGAACAAAGACATCTCTCTCCCTACCCTGGAATCCCACCCCAAGACCAGAACTTCTACTACTTAGAATGGAAAAATGATAACAAGAGCCTTAGGGATCATCAAGCCTAACCAGTACATTACATAGAGCACAATGCTAAAGCCTAGAAAAGGGAAGGGACTTATTTCTGACTCTTCAAGATCCCATTTGGGGTTTTCTTGGCAAAGATACTGGGGTGGTTTACGATTTCCTTCTCCAACTCATTTGACAGAGGAGAAAACTGAGGCACACAGAGTTAAGTGACTTGTCCAGGGTCACATAGCTAGTAAGTATCTCAAGTCAGATTTGAACTCAGGAAGATGTCTTCCTGACTCCTAGCTGCCACCTTGTTGCCCAGGAGCTGCTTTTTTTTCACTACTAAGAAGGGGAGAGGAAGTGTTGCATAGTAGTTAGAGAACTGGTCTCAGATACTGAAAGAGCTGGGTTCAAGTACTGTCTCTGAGACATATTGGTCATATGACTTAGAGCAAGTCATTCAGACTTTCAGTGTCCAGATGACTCTGGAAGACCATATGTTGCCTATTATGTGCCAGGCAACATATGGGGGATATAAAAAGATGCAAAAGATAGTCCCTTCTGTCCAGGAATTTACAATCATGCAGGCAAATATATACAAAACAAGCTATGTACAAGATAAATAGGAAATAATGAAAAGAGGGAAAACACTGGAATTAAGAGGGTTTGGGGGGAAAGTAGAAAGTGGGACTTTAGTTGGGACACAGTATCATAACTCAGTGGTGACTTAGTAGAGAAGTTCTAAGGGTTGAGGTTTAGTCAAGTGACTTTCCCAGGGTCACATAGCTAATATGTCAGAGGCAGGATTTGACCCCAGTTCTCCTGACACCAGTCTCAGCACAATGTCCATTCCACAAAAGATGGAGCTGAATTTTAGCTGGCAGGCCACATGTTCTTTATTTAAGAGGCTTGGCCTCCCTCCAGTAAAATGCAGAACATACCTGCCCAGCTTATCTTTCCCTAAAGATAATAGAGGCAACGAGAAAGGATTTGCAAAATAGCCAGAGAAGTATTCAATTTGCCTAGAGCTAAATCCTTTCCTTTTCCATAAACATGAGAGAGCTGGGCTAGATGGGATCCCTAAGGTTCCTTCCAGTTCAGCCAGTCTCTAATTCTATGAAATTTATATCCGCTGGCAGCCTCAAATTGCAGATTTTAGGCCTTGATGCTGTTTTTATTTGCCAGTATTTGAAACTTGCTTATTGCTTGCCTTTATCACTAATGCTGAGGGAAGTAAAATCTTCAGTCCCAACGGGATAGAAAAAAAGGAAGACTGAGATCTTTTAGGGTCACCCTGGTGATTTTCTTCAATCCTCACCTGAAGGTTGAGCCTAACACAGAGGAGGTGAGGACCTTTAAGATGTGAGCTAAAAATGTTATAATCATCAAAAAGAGACAAAATCATAAAAGTAACAGGTGGTGATCTCTAAAGTCCTTTCCAGGTCCAAATCTCATGATGCTTAGATCTATAGTTACCATCTTCCTTCTCTTGTCCATTTCCAGAGAGAGCCCCACTGTCTTGACGTATTATTATGAGTCCCAGGTAGTATGAGGAAAGAGGCCTGTCACTGCATCAGTCTCTGATTTATGGTCCTTGGCTCATAACAATATGAGAAGAGAAGAATTTTCATTTTGCTTATTTTATTGCATGGATAATGTTATGAGGTTATAATGTAGCTAGGGTCCCAGGATGAGAGATTTTGAGCTGGGAGGAACTGTGGAGGTCATTTAGTCCAATTCCTCTCACTGTACAGAGAAGGAAACTGAGACCCAGAGAGGTATAATCACTTGCTTGAGGTCCCAGAAGTAGCAAATGGCAGAGCCAGGATTTGAACCCAAATCCTCTGGCTACAGATTCAGGATTCTTTTTTTTTTTTCTATATCAGGTTGCTTCCCTAAGACGAATGGTCTAGAACAGGGGTTCTCAAGCTTCTTAGTCTTAAGACTCCTTTGTACTATTAATAATTATTGAGGGATTTTATTTATGTGCTACACACACAAACACACACACACATATACACATATACATTGTTGTTGTTCATTCATTTCAGTTGTGTCCCTCCAGTGGAATGGGCAGAGGAGAACAATTTGTTCCAAGGACCAAGAAGGCAGCCATGTATTGCTTAGAGCTTGGTCAAGGATCAAGGATACCAGGTTCATCGACTGCATCCCAGGCTGTCGCTGATCGTTGTGTCTTTTGTCCTGCCACTGGACATTGGTGACTGGAGGAGACAGTGAGGCTGACCACTGAAATGCAATTCACACACAAGTGAAGACTTCACCCTCTAATATCATTGGTTTGCTTCAAAAATGAAGGATAAACAACAAACGTGTGTGTGTGCGTGTGTGTATATATATATATATATATATATATATATATATATATATATATAGAGAGAGAGAGAGAGAGAGAGAGAGAGAGAGAGAGAGAGAGAGAGAAGCAACCTGACATAGAAAAAAAGAAAAAAAAATATATATATATACATATATAAATTTGCTAAATTAGAATTGTCATCTTACTAAGCAGCTACACGGTACAGAGAATAGCGTGTCAGGCTTGAAGTTAGGAAGACCCAAGTTCAAATGTGACCTCAGATGCTTATTATCTGTGTGACCTTGAGTAAATAACTTCATCTCACTTTGCCTCAGTTTTCTCATTTGTAAAATTAGGATAATAATAGCACCCACTTTCCAGGTTTGTTGTGAATATAAAATGAGACCATATTTGTAAAGTGCTTAATGTAGTGCTTGGCTGTAGAAACTATACAGCATATCATTTCTGGGCATATAGATATGCCAATCCAAGGTGCTATTCTTTTTTTGTGAGATTGTCATGGCAAAGGCTGCCTTGATTGAATTTTTCATCCCTTGTAGTTCATTTTTACACATTGATCAAGGGTCTCTATGGGATGAGTAGACCAAATGGATTTTCTTATATCTCTTTCTCAAATCTGTATTTTCAAATCAGATTAACATAGAAATAATATGGTGGATTCTATTCTATATATAATATAAATGCTAGTTGCTATTATTATTAGTAGTAGTAATTGTAGTAGTAGTGTAGTAGTGGTGGTGATGGTGGTGGTGGTAGTAGTAGTAGTAGTAGTAGTAGTAGTAGTAGTAGTAGTAGTAGT
>NW_027187302.1:1234505-1285209 GCF_028583685.1 Petaurus breviceps papuanus
GTAGTAGTAGTAGTAGTAGTAGTAGTAGTAGTAGTAGTAGTAGTAGTAGTAGTAGTAGTAGTAGTAGTAGTAGTAGTAGTAGTGTGAGACTAGTTTTGACTCTGAAAGGGTCTTTGGGACTCCCAAGGGTCCCTGAATCACACTTTGAGACCCTTTGTTCTAGGACAAGAATGACCAAGATAATCATGGGTCAGAGCCAGAATCTTCAAAAAGTTGCAAAAACATTGCCCCATCCCCCAGTTTTTGGTATCTTCTTATAAGCATTCATTGCTCTATTGTTATCCTGAATCAGAAGTGTACAATTTATAAAATATTTCCCCCTCATTTGCACTCATTTTTGGGGGCTGTGCATGAAACTTCTCAGACTCATATGCATGAGTTTGCCCCCACCAAGAGGGCAAGTGAGTTGGTAAAAAGGATCTGTGAGCTGGTCAAGTATTTTCTCACTGGGGCCACCATCAGAAGGGAGAACGGGAGAGAGGATTACATGGGCTAATACAGGATAGGCATTAGTCATACCTCAAACAGTTAATAACCAGGGAAGAAGGCAGCTTTATGACAAAGATAATAACACACAATTCTGTAGCACTTTAATTAAGGATTGCAAAGTTCCCAGGAGACATGTTTCCTCCCTTCCTAGAGGTAGCTAGGTAGTGCAGTGGATAGAGCATAGGGTCTAGAGTTAGGAAGTCCTGAATTCCAATATGGCTTTAGATACTTATTTGCTATGTAACCCTACCTAAGTTTCCTCATTTGTAAAATGATCATAATAATAGCATCTACCCCCTAAGGTTGTTGTAAGGATCAAAGGATATAACCAGTGCCTGGTATATAGTAGGCATTTAATAAATGTTTGTTTCCTTACCCTTCCTCCCCTCTCCAAAATATCCCCAATATGTATGTCCATCTTATACAATTAATCTGCATGTGCTTCTTGTGATTAGGGATTGTTTTATTTTTATTTGAATCCCTAGTGTCTGGTACATAGTAGGCCCATGATAAATGCTTGTTGATTGATGGATTGCTGGTTGCAGCTTTTGTTTATCCAAGGTACTGCTCTTTTTGTTAGACTGTCATGACAAAGGCTACCTTGATTGAAAATTTCATCCTTTGTAGTTCACTTTTTACACATTGATGGAGGGTCCCTGTGGACCAAATTGATTTTCTTGTCTCATTCTCAAGATGGCCTTTTCAATTTGGACTAACAGAAAAAAAACAACACTGGGAGTGATGTGCAATTTCTGAGCCTGCAGTAACTATTTGGCAGGTCGTTTGTTCTTCTGAAAATAACTTTCTTGCCATGAATGCATGGTGTTTAATTCTGTGTCCCCTTTCACTCTTCTAGTGTGTGGCCACGGGACAGTCAACCACTTGGGTGCCAGAAAGTGCAAGGGTCAGCTACCCTTGCCTCATGTGCCTGAGCCAGGTTGTCTCTTGGTACAACCTTCCTGACCCACGTTTTCGGTGGCTGCTGCTGTCTAATATAGTGGAAAAAGAATGGTTCTAACATCAGAGATGCTGGGTTTAATATAAAATCCTGTTTGACTTTTACAGCTCTTTACAAGTTGGCATCTTCCCAGCATTTCAATGCCATCTACAAACTACAATCCGCCAACACTGGCATTCCTGTTGTTCCTCACACGTATCACTCTATCTCCCATGGGTGTCCCCCATGCACGGAATGCTCCTCCATCTTCTTGTCTCTCTCCTGGCTATCCTGGTCTTCAAGACCTATTCAAATTCTATTTCTACAAAATGCCTTTCCCAGGCCTTCCCAATGTTAGTGCCTTCCCTCTGAGACCACCACCTATTTTGTCACTCAGTTGGGTCCTTGTGCTAAAGGACATTCGAATAGAGAAGACAACATGCCATCAACTTTGTACAAAAAAAGATACTGGCATTGTTGTTCAGCTGTTTTACTCATATCCTATTCTTCATAACCTCATTTGGGGTTTTCTTGGCAAATATCCTGGGGTAGTTTGCCATTTCTTTCTCCAGCTCATTTTACAGATGAGGAAACTGAGCCAAACAGGGTGAAGTGACTTGCCCAGGGTCACATGGCTGGTAAGTCTCTGAGGCCAGATTTGAACTCAGGAAGATAGATGTCTTCCTGATTTCAAGCCTTGCACTCTAGCTAACCATCTCCTAATTTACCCTGAATCCATTTTGTTTGTGCAGGTAGGTAGCATAGTGGAAATATATACCTATTTACCTCAGTTTCCTCATCTGTAAAATGAGCTGAAGTAAATGGTGGGGCCCCAAAGAATGGGACATGACTAAAATAATTGAACAGTAATACCAATATCTTGTTTGTATAGAACTGATGGCATATTGTCTTCCCTATTCAAATGTGACTTCCCTGAGGACAAGGACATGCCTGAAATGACTGGACAACAAAATAGAAGGACAAGAACAGTGTTTATGACATTCTTTGTATCTCTGTCATCTAGTATTATGCCTGACACATAGTGAGCTCTTAATAAATGCTTGCAGATTGTTGACTGACTCCTGGTTTCAGTTTCCTCATCTGAAAAATGAAGAGTTTGAATTGGATGACTTTGGGGATCTCTTCCAATTCTAGAACTGTGATCCTATGCCCACAGTATCCCCACTCCTGCTTTCTTCCTAGAGTATCAAGCCTAAGTGTTAATATGCTTGGTTTCAGGACCCAAAAGAACTGAATTTAAAAAATCTTTAAAAGACCCAAATGCATGAATTTCCCTTCATAATTCTCAACTATGATTTGCAAAATCAATCTGGTGAAAGGTATGAGTCATTCCAAAGGAAGGAAGCTTCAGGCTGCCTTTAAAGTACTAAGAGATCTCCCCAAAGTAACGTGTTATGTCATATTTCCCCCCAATTTCATGCTAAAATAATTTTTAAACTTTTTTCAGTTTTGAGTTCCAAATTCTATCCCTCCCTCTTCCCCACTTTGAGACAATAAATAATCTGGTGTAATCATGTGAACAATGTTCATATTAGTCATTTTGTACAAGAAAACTCAAATAAAAAAAAGAGTAAAAGAAAGAAAGAAAGTGAAAAACAGCATGCTTCAGACAGTACCAGCTCTTTCTCTGGAGGTGGATAGCATGTTTCATCATGAGTCCTTCGGGCTTCTCTTGGATCATTGTATTGCTGAGAATAGCCAAGTCACTCATAGTTCTTCATTATACAGTATTGCTGTAACTATATGCAACATTCTCCTGGTTCAGCTTACTTCACTTTACATCAATTCATTTAAGTCTTTCCAGGTTCAAAGTAACCATTAATACAATGGATTTCTGTCAATATTTGTCAAGGACCCAAATTCAAGATAATATTCTAGGAGATGGAGGCTGGAGCAGAACTCTAACACTTTTTGCATCAAGGACAAATATGGTGTGAATTTCACCTAGACAGGGCCCAAAGTATCCCAGGGATGATTGGAAGGTGGGAATTAGCCAGGCTCTGGCATATCATAAGGTCCTATGCTGCTGAAAGATTGATTTGCACTTGAGTGGGAGGAAAGAGTGGGGAAGTCACCTCAACTTGCAGTGTGTCCCCAGACAAAGCCAGTGTCTTACTGTGAAATATGGGGCTCAATAGAGAAGAAACTCAAGATGTGCTAAATGTGCCCTAAAAATTTCCTGACCTCAAGGTGTAAGAAGCATGCCCCAGATCAAGGTTACCATCAGAATGGTAAGGGAAGAGCTAGAGAATATATAAACCCAACCTCATGGTTGTCTCAGCATCCTCTAAAAATCCCTGCTCTGGGACAAAGGTCCAGCAGTCCCATCCTAGTTAAAACTATTCAGCAAAGCTACAAAGACCAAAAAAATGAATAAAGTGTTATTATTTTCTCTGAGAGAGGAGAAAAACAAAGTGTTGACCAGATGCTTATGGACACATGCAACCCCAGGCTTGAATCCTGGATGCCCCAAGGAAGAGAGAAAGTCATAAGGTTCAGAGTAATGGTTCTGGGCCCAATTGATGAAGGTTCCAGTGCCCAAGGGAAGGCACAGATTTTGGAACATTGTGGAAGGGGAGCCTGCAAAAAAGTATCAATAGCTATGTAGAAAAGGCCCAAGTGAGTTGGGCAACTGGACTCCAATGTACACATTTGAAAGAAGCCCAGGCAGTACCATCTTTTCCCAGTTCTGCTTTTATCAGTTAAATCTAGATAAATGGATGCCAGGGAGGCTGGCTCTCATGTCATTGAAGCCCAGTAAGTACAAAATAACCTTTCAAGTTTGTGTACCCTCTTTGAGGACTAGATCATATTTTCTTGTTCATGCTCCCTCTGTTCCTGGCATAGTAGCTCGCAAATATTTGTTGAATGTATGAATAAATGATTGAGTGAATGACTAAGAATAATTATAGCTGACATTTATATAGTGGCCTATGGTCATTGTGGTGTAGCCTTGGCATGAGGAAGACTTGGGTTTGAGTTCTTTCTCTTTCCCATACTGACTGTGTGATCCTTTGAAAGAAGCCTCTGTAGGGTGGCTAGGTAGCACAGCGAGTAATCCAGTGTCGGGATGACCTGGGGTTCAAATACGGGCTCGGATACTTAGCACCACTCCCAGGAATAACTGGCCGTGTAACCTTGAGCAAGTTACTTAACCCCGATTGCTTTAAAAATAAAAAAAAGATAGTAGCCTCTGAGTACCCCCATACAACACTCTAAGACTATAAGGTGCTGATCTTTACTGGCAAAGGGATATACTTTATCAGGAATTTCTTACATCAACGAATTAACAAGTTGAGTCCAAATTTTAAACCAAGTTTTTGTGTGTATGTACATATGAACACACATATATACACAAACATATATATATATAATGTATTCTGCATATGTACGTTGTGCTAAGATTTACAAAGTACTTTGTATACATTATCTAACTTGATCTTAACATTTCTGTAAAGTAGGATCCCTAGGTATTATAATTCCCATTATACAGATGATACTCGGGCTGAATTACCCTTAGGCAGACCACCAAAACTGTCAAAGGAATGATTGAAGCCTGGTCTTTTTATTTTCTTTTGGCTGGCATGATTTATTTTTAAATTTAATTTATTTTTAATTTATGAAATAAAACAAGCATTTCTATAACAATAGATAAAAATGATGATTGCAAATGAAACGCAAATCTATTGCATAGAACTTGCTATTCCTTTTAAATATATAATAGTTATCATGTAACTTTTTTTCTCCCTTTCATACCCCCATCCCCTGCCCTAGAGATGGCTACCATTAGACACAAATATGTACATGTGTGTATGTATATACATATACATACACATATATGTAAAATCATTCTATACATATCTCTTTTGACTCCAAGCGAGATGAATGGCATTGTAATTAAAAATAAAATTACCATGGGGAGAAGAAAACCTTGGAGAGTCTTACAATGTACAATGATTCAACACATGTTAGCCTATGAGCAGTAGAATAGCTCAGCATTCACTGCATTCTTTAATTATGGTTCTGGCTACAAGTAGAATTTTTAGTTATCTATTTTTTGTATCACTTTCATTTTTAGATATATTTCACCTCTTCCCCCTCCCTAGACAGACATCTGTACTAACCTTTGTACCAAAAAATGAAAAAAAAAAAGAGAGAGAAAAGATAGTTCAGCAAAGCTAACCAACTGATCCACTGAGTTGATGTTATATGGAATGTACACCCCTTAGTTCCCTATATATCTACAAAGAAGATTTAGAGCTACATTGTCTTCTTTCTTCATTATACAGAATTCATTTTTGTTGAGAAATAACAATGAACACGTTTTAAAAGAATGATTTCATCTGAGGAAGAAATGTAGGACTAATCAGTTTAGTTGGACTATATGGTGTCTCCCAGGATGCCTACTTGCAATGAAAATATACTCTGTGACTGCTTTTTTTTTTTTTTTTTTTTTTTTTTTTTTTTTTGCAGTACGCTGGGTACCAATTTCCTCTCTTGTGAGTTTTATGGAAGCATGAACCTTGTATCTGGCATTGAGCATCTCACACACCTTCTGCCCAGCCAGACAGCTGAAAACCTAGTGGAGCTCACAAATCACAGCTGCTAGCTGCTTCATGACTGGCATTTGATCCCATACCAAAATCCTAGGGAACTCTCATCAGCACTTGGCAACAACCTCTGGCATTCTCATCAGCACCACTGGTCATGAATCTGTCTCAGAAGTTGGAAGAGGTAAGAGCTGATTTTTAGACAATCTGTTGTTTTTTTTTTTTGTCTAAAAAATATCCCTCCAAGTTTGTCTGACTTAGGAGTTAAATGATTCTGCCCAGCTCTCTGGGGGAGAGGTGGTAACTTTCTTCTTTTGCCCTTCTCCCTCCAAACCTGGCTATTTCTGGTGAATGCAGTAGGCAGGAGCACATTGACTCCTGAGTTTAATTAAGAGAAGCCTCTGCTTAAGTTAGAGAAAAACATTGATTTTATTGATTCCATCGAATTGTACTAGCAGTGCCTCTGGGGAAGAATAAAAAGAAACTAATTATCTAGCCACCATAAGGGTAAGAGAGAAACTTTCTGTAAACTGTGAATTTTATCTTGGAATAAAGACAAATAATATAGCATAGTAGAAAAAGCACTAAATTTAGAGGCAAAAGGCCATGATCCATCCACTACAGGCGTGGTACATCAAGCAAATCATTCAACTTTCAGAGTCTCAATTTCCTTGTCTGTAAAATGGGAATAAGAACTCTTGCATTAGGCAATATGGGGAGAACTTTGCATTAAGCATCAGAGTGTCTAGGTCCAATTTCCA
Organism: Petaurus breviceps papuanus; assembly: GCF_028583685.1. Lineage (NCBI taxonomy): Eukaryota > Metazoa > Chordata > Mammalia > Diprotodontia > Petauridae > Petaurus > Petaurus breviceps. Next base: position 1,241,264 of record NW_027187302.1, read on the forward strand.
TCTCTGTTATTTGTTTTTAGCTGTGTGACTTTGAGTAAACCACAGGGATCATAGATTTGGAATGAATCATAGATCTTTGGGAAAGGATATGAGAGTCCATCTAGTCTAGCCATTTCATTTTAAAGATTAGGAAAATGGAGTCCAGGGAGGTGAAGCCATACAGTAAGTTTCAGAGGTGGAATCTGAACCCAAGACTTCTGATTCTGAGGCTCAGTTTCCTCATGTGTAGAATGGAAAGAATGATACCTACTCAAGAGGTTCCCAAGGTTGCTGTGAGCAAGTGGGATGATGCATGCTAAATACATTATAACCTTAGAGCACAACATTGCTTATTGCTTATTGTTACTATTAATTATACTAATTACTATATTATTATTGTTAATAATACATATAGCATTATTACTTGCCTTTCAGAATTATTATTATGATGAAGAAAGCTCTCTACAAACTATAGAATTCCGTGTAAGTGGAAGGTATTAAAATTATATGTATATATGTGTGTGTATGTGTGTGTATGTGTATATATATATATATATATGTATGTTTTTTTGGGGGAAGGTTGAGACTTTGGATTGTATTGGTGTATGAAACTCCCGGTGAAATAACTCCCTCTACCAATGCCTATTTGTACCTGTTCTGTGTGTGTGTGTGTATATATATATATATATATATATATATATGTATATTTTCTCTGTTATAGAGAATTTCCTGAGGGCCAGGGCCAGAAGAGTTAAGTGACTTGCCCAGGATGACAAAGCCATGTGTCATTACTATTATTGGAATGTGGTGTGTGTCAGGATATCACTTCCCTGATGGCTAAGCCTGAGGGAAGCATGTGCCTATTCTATAATAGTGATAACTATTATAAATTATTATAAACACATATAAATACTAACATATATAAAATATATCATATACACATTACATAAAATGGAAATATTTAAATATATAAATAATATAAACTAACAAACAGTAAAACCAAGAGCTTACTTCAAGGAGACTGGAAATGAGCTGGATCTTTGCCTTTTAGTTTGGAGTCCTCAAACCCGAAGTAGAAAAACTAAATTTCCAAGGTGCCAGGGTTCAAAGAAGTAATTGTTGGGGGATTGGAGCTGTTTCCTATTATGGTAATAAGGTAGGATGGAAGAATGATCATAGAGCAGGCCTACATAACATATGGCCCACTGTCTACTTGTGGCTTGTCCAAGGATTTTGGGTGGCCTGTGAAAAATGTAGGGTCGCCACTGCACCCTCTTCTGTTTGTAATGTGACCCGCCGCAACCAACAATTGTCAGTCTATGTCTAGTCTAACCTATCTCCAGCCCAAAGGGTTTAGCCTATTTTAATTTTGACCCTTACCAAATTGTGCAAAGCATAGAATTCCAGAACTGGGGTCTCAGACATCATCTATCAATGTCTGAACATGAATCCCCTCTAAAAAACATTAGGCAAGTAGTCATTCAGTTTCCACTTGAAGACTGCCACCAAAAATAAGGGAACTAACTAGTTCCTCAGTTAGGCCATTCTGTTTTTAGGTTTGGGAAGTTCTTCCGTTACATTAAGCTGTATTTGAACTCCCTATAACCAGGCACTGGTGCCCAGTTCTGTCTCCTAGGACAAAGCAGAACATATCTAATACCTTTTGCCATGTTGTCCCATTGAATAATTTACTACAGTTCTTTCTTACTCACTTTTTTCATAAGGAATATATGGGAATTCCTTCTGACCAAAGTTTGACTTTGCTAGCTAGTTGCACACAATTTTGGTGTACATATATCTGTCTCCCTGTTTTGTGCCTCTTCTGATACTTAGGATCAGAGGATTATCTAATAGTTATTTCTGTTATTATCTTTCTTGGAATCTTATATCATTTAGAAATACAAATGGGTTCCATCTTCTTGGAAGAAAGTCATTAAGATGGCAATTTTCTCAAGTAAAACAAAACTGATGGCGTCCTTTGCTTGGTGACCATAAATCTCCAGGAAAACCAGAAATTTTCTCCTTGTCAGGAAGTAACTGGGGATTCCTGAACTAGGGAATATAGAACTAAAAGAGTTATTATAGATGGAGTCAACTCTTACACCAGTAGAATTAAGCAGAAGCATGGATAATCTCAATCAATAGATAATTTAACGGACCTGTTATGCACCATTCATTCATTCTCCTCTTGAGTGATCCTCACCTATGTCTTTCCACCAATCTTCCACAGATCATTTATTCAAATGCATTGTATGTCTGCATCAGAGACAGCATATAATCTAAAAACATACTTTCTCTTTGGTTGGAACATATTCTCCCCTTTGCCTGACTCTTAAAGATTTACCTTCCTAGAATTCCATACTAAAACCCAAATAAAAACCCACGGCCTCATTCTTTGCTGTCCATTTAACCCTAATGAGTGAAAAATGAAGTATGTAATCTTACTCCAAACCAAAGTAGATGGGGTGATGAGTGCCTGTCATCACAAATCCAAGTTCAGAGGGCAATCTTTTGCAGGACCATTTGTTTCCTTCTATAACCTGAAGATGATCAGAATGTATCAGTTTCCATTGTTATAACCTTCATTTCCACACCTCCCCTTCCCTGCCCCATTCCCCCTTATGCTTATTCTTGATTACTATGCCTTTGGTTGTCCTGGTTTGTACCTGTCTACTCCTGTGTCTCTCACTCATCCCTTTTGTGAGTCGAATGCACTCTGTAAAAGCCAAAAGGCTTCATTGTCAAGGAGAGATTAATAAAATTTAAAGCAAGAAAACTATCAAACTAATGCATAAAACTAAAAACTGATTTTATTTTAAAAACCTAATAAAATAGACAAACTTTTGGTTAATTTGATTTAAAAAAGAAAGAAGAAAACCAAATTACCAATATCAAAAAATGGAAAAGATGAATTTGCTACCAATGAAGAGAAAATTAAAGCAATAATTAGAAACTATTTTGCCCAACTGTATGTCAATAAATCTGACAATCTAAGTGAAATGGATGAATATTTACAAAAATATAAATTGCCCAGATTAGCAGAAAAGGAAAAAAAATACTAAACTCCATAAAAAAAAAAGAAATTGAACAAGTTATGAACTCTTCAAGAAAAAAATCTCCAGGGCCAGATGGATTTACAAGTGAATTTTACCAAACATTTAAAGAGCAATTAATTCTAATACTATGTAAACTATTTGGAAAAAAATAGGTGGAATCCTACCAAATTCCTTTTACATGATACTGATTCTTAAATCAAGAAGAACTAAGATAGGGAAAGAAAATTATAGACTAATTTCCCTGCTGAATACTGATGCAAAATCTCTAAATAAAATATTAGCAAAGAGATTAGCAATTTATCATGAGGATGATACACTATGGCCAGGTGGAATTTATACCAAAAATGCAGGACTGGTTCAATATTAGGAAAATTAATAGCAAAATTGACCATTTCAATAACAAAACCAACAGAAATCATATGACTATCTCAATAGGTGCAGAAAAAAATCTTTTGACAAAAAGACACCAATGTCTATTAAAAACACTATGGAGTTGGGGCGGCCAGGTAGCACAGCGAGTAAGAGCACCGGCTCCAGTGTTGAGAAGACCTGGAGATCGAATCCCGGGCTCAGACACTCAGCACCACACCCAGAAATAACTGGCCGTGTAACCTTGAGCAAGTTACTTAACCCCAATTGCTTAGGGGCGGCCAGGTGGTTCAGCGAGTAAGAGCACCAGCTCCAGTGTTGGGACGACCTGGAGATTGAATCCCGGGCTCAGACACTCAGCACCACACCCAGAAATAACTGGCCGTGTAACCTTGAGCAAGTTACTTAACCCTGATTGCTTAAAAAAAAAACAAACCACTATGGAGTACAGGAATAAATGGAGCTTTCCTTAAAATGGTAAGTAGGATCTACCTAAAACTATTAGTAAGCACTGTAATGAAGATAAGTGGGAATTCTTCTCAATAAGATCAGCAGCAAAACAAGGATGCCATTATCACCATTATTATTCAATATTGTGCTAGAAATGTTAGCTTTAGCAATAAGAAAAAAAATAGAAGGAATAGAATAGTCAAGGAGGAAACAAAACTATGACTTTTTGCAAATGATACAATGGTATACTTAGAGAATCCTAGAGAACCAATTAAAAAACTCCTTGAAATAATTAACAACTTTAGCTAAGTCACAGGATATAAAATAAATTCACATAAATCATTAGCATTTCTATATATTACCAAAAAAGTCCAGCAGCATGAGATAGAAGAGAAATCCCATTTAAAATAACTATAGACAATATAAAATATTTGGCAGTCTACTAGTCAAGACAAACCCAGGAACTATGTGAACACAATTACAAAACAATCTGCTGTTTGATAAACCCAAAGACTCGAGCTTCTGGCATAAGAACTCACTATTTGACAAAAACTGCTGGGAAAACTGAAAAATAGTATGGCAAAAACTAGGTATGGACCAACATTTATACCATATGCCAAGATAAGGTCAAAATGAGTACATGATTTAGACATCGATACCATAAGCAAATCAGGAGAGCAAAGAATTGTTTACTTGTTAGATCTATGAAGAAGGGAAGAATTTGTCACCAAACAAGAGATAAAGAACATTACAAAGTGCAAAATGGATAATTTTGATTACATGAAATTAAAGAATTTTTGTAAGAAAAAAACCGATATAAACAAAATTAGAAGAAAAGCAGAAAAATGGGAACCAATTTTTACAGTCAAAAGTTTCTTATGAAGGCCTCATTTCTCAAATATATAGAGAACTGAGTCAAATTTATAAGAATACAAGTCATTCCGCAACTGATAAATGGTCAAAAGATATGAATAGGCAGTTTTCAGAGGAAGAAATTAAAGCTATAGTCATATGAAAAAAAATGCTCTAAATCACTATTGATTAGAGAATTGCAAATTAAAACACCTCTGAGGAAGCACCTCACACCTATTGGATTGGCTAATATGAAAGAAAGGAAAATGATAAATGTTGGAGAAGATGTGGGAAAATTGGGACACTAATGGATTGTTGGTGGAACTGATCCAATCATTCTGGAGAGCAATTGGGAACTATGCCCAAAGGGCAATCAAAGTGTGCATATCTTTTGGTCCAGCAGTATCACTACTACGTATGTATCCTAAAGATATAAAAAAGGGAAAAGGACCCACATGTAGAAAAATATTCATAGCAGCCCTTTATGTGGTGGCAAAGAATTAGAAACTGAGGGCATGTCTATCAATTGGGGAATGACAGAACAAACTGTGATATATGAATGTAATGGAATACTATTGTTCTGTAAGAAATGATGAGCAGGTGGGCTTCAGAAAAACCTGGAGAGACTTACATGAACGGATGCTGAGTGAAGTGAGCAGAACTAGGAGAACATTATACATAGTAACAGCAACATTGTGCAATGACCAACTTTGATAGACTTAACTCTTCTCACAAATACAAGGATCTAAGACAATTCCAAAAGAGTTGTGATGGAAAATGCTATCCACATCCAGAGAAAGAACTATGGAGTCTGAATGTGGGTTCTCTCTCTCTCTCTCTCTCTCTCTCTCTCTCTCTCTCTCTCTGTTTTTGTTTCTTCTTTCTTGTGGTTTTTCTCTTCAGTTCTAATTCTTCTTTACAATCGGACTAATGTGGAAATGTTTACTATGATTGTACATGTATATCCTACATCAGATTGCATGCCATCTTGGGGAGAAGGGAGTGGAGGGAGGGAGAGATAATTTAGAACTTAAGGGATGTTGAAAACTAAAGACAAACAAATAAATAAAATTAAAAAGAAAAGAAACGATGAGCAGGCAGATTTCAGGAAAATCTGGAAAGACATGAACTGATGGTGAGTGAAGTGAGCAGAACTAGAAGAACATTATACATAGTAATAGCAACATTGTGCAATGACCAACTTTGATAGATAACTCTTCTCAGTAATACAATGATTCAAGACAGTTTCAAAAGACTCATGATGGAAAAGTGCTATCACATCCAGAGAAAGAATTATTGGAGTCTGAATGCAGACAGAAGTATACTATTTTCACTGTTTTATTTTGTGGCTTTTCCCTTTTGTTCCATTTTTTTCTTTCACAACATGACTAAAGTGGACGTTTACATGATTGCATATGTATAACCTCTATCATATTAGTTGCTTTCCTGGGGAGGTGGGGTGGGAGAGAGACTCAAAATTTTATAAGAAAATGAATAAAACCTATCTTTACATATAATTGGAAAAAATTAAAATACTATTTTAAAAAAGCTTCATTGTACAATCTGCATCTTCTGTGAAAACCTCATAGTCCCTAAAGCAGCTGCAGTGGCCTGGCACAACAGATGATCCACAAAACAGATAATTGGGTTTGGTTTTTTTATGACTCATTAGAGTCATAAAGAATTGCTCTCCAGTTTTTATGAAACTCTCATCAAACTAGATCCTCTTCAGTTTTGAAGTGATGCTTGCTTTAACTAGACAAACATGTTAGCCTGTGCAACAGGGCTGTTGTACATCTTGCATGTCCACTGGGATCCACAATGGTAAGAATTCTCTAGGTTTTCATTCACTCCCATGAAGTAGATAAGGGCAGTAAGACCCTGTTTTACTCATAGGGACAAACACAAGTCCTAATAGGTGAATTGGTCACTTGCCAATGCTAGAACCAGGACTAGAATGTAGATTCTAGATTCCAATGAGTCTGGATCCAATGAGATGAAGACTGTGCCAGCAGGATGTCAAAATGTCTTGTTAAAACAATTGTCTTTTGTTTTACAAAATATTCATATATATAACATATCAACCAACTGATGTGACTAAATTGTTTCATTTATTTGACTGAACAAGGATCACAGATTTAGAAGGGTCTTCAGAGGCTAAGCCGAGCACCTCATGTTATGCATGAGGAAACTGAGGCATGACTTGCCCAAGTCACACAAACATACAGAGGTGAACTTTAAACTCAAATTTTTCAAATTTGCAGCTAGAGCTCTTCCCACTATATTATGTTATTTTGAAGTATATAAACACCTGCGTATCTGAATGGGTTTGAGTGGTTTGTTTACTCCATAAACACATTTGAAGACCCTAACATCTCATCTGCAGTGTGGTATAAATTATTTTTAAATTAACTGAGACTGAGCAAGATTCAATGACTTGCCAAAGTAGTTGAGCCAAGATTTGAATCTCGTAACTCCAAATCATTCCCTCTTTACTCAGCATCATCTACTTCCTCAGCTACCACTTATGTGCAGATGACTCTCAAATCTATACCTCTAAATTGATTCTCACTTCTGAGCTCCAGACTCACATTTCAGTCTTCCTGCAGGTTATCCCTTCTTGGATGTCCCACTGGCACCTCAAACTCAACACATCACAAACCGAGCACAACCACTTTCCTCCTAAATCTTCTTCTGACTTTACTGCCATGAGGAAGTTAGATGGAATAGTGGGTAGACAACTGGGCATAGAAACATATGGATGTTTCTAATGCCTCTGACTTTAAAGCACTAGATTGGAAGTCTTGAAATACCAGGTGAAGAAGTTCAGACTTTATCCAGAACACAGTGGGGAGTTGATGGAAATTTTGAGCAAAAGGACAAAATCGCCTTCTTTTAGACTGTTTGGCTCAACTGGACCATTCTCTCATATGGATTGTGCTTCTCCACCTCTCTCCTCCCTCATGCCCACTGCCCTCCATCCCTCTGTTCAGGACATTCCCTGTGCCTGGCATCTCTACTCAATTTTCACCTAAAAATTCACCATTTAAAAAAAGCCAAGTCAAATACCATCTGCTCCAGGAAGCCCCCATTTATTCCTACCCTTCCTCCCTGCCTTATTGAGCCTGAAGTCAAGAAGACTTGAGTTCAAATTTCACCTCAGATACTTATTAGACATTTGACCCTGGGAAAGTCACTTAACCTCTCTTTGCCTCAGTTTCCTCAACTATAAAATGGAAAAAAACACCACCTACTTGACAGCATTGTTGTGAGGATCAAGTGAGATAATAATTGTAAAGTACCTTAGGACAGTGCTTGGCATATAGCACTATATAAGTGTTAGCTATTATTATTATTAAAAAGTATAGTGCTTGAAAAAATATAGTGTTTGGCACATATTTATATAAATAAATGCTAATTCATTTTTTTTCTTCCTCTCTCTTATCTGTACTCCAGAAAGTGGGCAATACCACTCCCTGGGGGGGGGCATTGGACCAATCCAGGGGGCAGTAGCAGCCTCAAGTGCAATTGGGGGGCTTTGAATAAAAATAAGGGGGTAGTGGAAGCATAAGGAAAGAAGAGAAGAAAATTTGTTTGTACATGTTTCATCTGTTGTGTAACAGAGTTAAAGTCAGAGTGATTATGTTATTTTCCAAAGAAACACACAAAATTCAAGTTTTGATCCATCAGTGGTTAAGTTCACCAATGGGTCTAAACAAGCAAATGTTGGCAGTCATGCATTGTCCAGAAGTCCAGCATGCATCAGCAGGAATATGTGTGTGTAATGACTTGTTTACAATATGATACTATATGTTTACATGCCATAATGTTACATCATCAAAATTTCAATGAAGGAAAACCCCACAAATTTATAAAAAATTATTAAAATGAAGATGGATCATTTAAAAATGTATATATTGGAAATGATGCAAATTTTTTAAAACTGTTAAAGGGTTAAAGAAAGTAGATTTCCAGGGGGTGCTGAGTAATTGTCTTTTTTTTTTAAAGGGAACAGTAGGCCAAATAAGTTTGGGAGCCTCTATTCCTGAACATTGATTCTATAATTTTATATATTATAGTATGAGCAATGAAGTCATTCCCTATTAAACTCTAAGTAGCTTGAGGTCAAGGATTATATATTATCTAAACTTCTTATTTACCCTAACCTTGCTTAGGTGTGCCCACTAAATGCTTAGAAAACATTTGCTGATTTTATTTGCTGCTAAAACACTTTGATCAAACCATTATCTTATTGTTCTCTTGGGTATACTGGCATATGAAAATGTCTCCTCTATTTTAGGCTCAGCTTGAATTTATTCTCTAATGAGAAAAGCTGGGAACACACAAGGGTAAGATTATCTTTTTTAATCAACTTCCCCCCCCACCCCCAAATCAGATATTATGAAAAGGGAAGTTGAGAAGTGAGAGCCACATCACTGATAAATATAACTACCATTTTTCTAGTATTTGATTTCTTCATGTGCAAGTGCTGAGGCTGTTTGCACATTTCATACGATGGTTCTTCATCTGCATGAGAAAAATTCAGTGATTATACTGATCAGCCAAGTTAAATTATAGGGAAAAAAAGCCCAGCTAAACTCATAATGGAATTAAGTTAAACAGGAGAAAAGCAGAATGTTTCAAGACCCTGGCACACTTTGGTATTCTACAGCACAGAGAAAGAGTTATGTGCTTATTAAAAAAAAAACAACTATCTTTTAAAACAAAAATAATTACTGCTGTATAGTTTTGAGCAAGTCACTTGGCTCAGTTTCCAGGTTTTAAGTTCTATAAATCTGATTTCAAGTCAACCAGTTTTAGTCTATTTCCCTTAAATAATTTGCAAAGCATTTAACTAAGCCAAATATACTAAGTGTTCATTTTAGAGAAGGAAAGGGTATTTTCCCCTTATGTTTCATTCAGTTTTAAGGAATGTGAAATATAATCTAAAATGATTTCTATTTCTGAGGCAGAAGTGGAAACAACAGAAAATAACATGCTTTAACAGAAATAACATTCTTTGGATATATGTTATGGGAAAATCATGTGATTCAATTATTTGTAATTAAACTACTAATCTTGAAGTGAACACCGAAACTGATGTTTTATCCTTTGGCAAAATTTGAAAAAAAAATAAATTTATCTATCTATCTAGAGAGATTTTTTTCTGAGGAAAGTCAAGATTCTTTACATGTTTTATTCTGTAGTAATATGGCATGCCTTGTCCTTTTGTGGGGCATAGATTCTAATGAGGTATAGGAAGAGACTGTCCTACGTTTCCTACATAAAGTGCTTCTGGCAGCTGCTTCTTCTCTTTTGAAAGCTCTCCTCTTCTAAATTCTCCTTAAGCTCTTATGATTGCATCTGGGGGAAGCTTCACATGAGCTCTAATCTAGCTTTATCTTCCTTTTAACAAATAGGGCATCTGGACTCAGGCTCATGACCCTTTACAGTCAGGAGCAGCAGAAGTCTGTGTATATAATGGTAATTTCAAATATTTTCCATAATACAGCTAAATCTGACAAAAACAGGTTCTCTAGCTGTTACTCTCTTTGTTAACAACATGTTCTGGGCTGAATCAGCATAAACGAACAGAGAGTAGTTGAATTTTTCATGTTCAGCCAGGTGTTAACTTGAATTGCTAAATATTTGGAGTCAGGTGACATAGGCTTGACTCTGTCTCATGCATACACTACAAAACTCTAAGAAAATCATTGAAATTCTTTTATCTCTGTTTCCGTATTTGCAAAATGGGGGAAATGATACTATCATTGCCTCCTTGTACAGGCTTATGGGGAAACCACTTAATGCTTAGAGTTCACAAAGATCCTTCTACTTTAGCACCAGCTAGTCACAAGTATTAGGATTCCCATCCTAAGATTAGGAAATGGGCACACAGCTAGTAGGTGTCAGGACTAGGTGCTGTGACTTTAAACTGAACAGCCTTCCTAGGACATCATGATGGTTTGTTGAACCTGAAGGAAGGCACATGCTCATCAAAGACTGTTTCAAGATGGTGCTGCCTGTGCCCATCTCTTCCTGCAGTTTGGGGTGCCATACCCACATTACCTCCCACAAACAAGACTATGAATTATAGGGGAAAACACAGATATCTCTTATTTTCTTGGCTGTCTTTTTTTCTGAGGATCAGTGCCCTAGAATACCCTGACATACACAGAGGGGCATATTCCTAGGAAATACTGACTATATTGACTATGATGCCTACTTGCCCCAGAATGCTATCTGACTTCTTTATTTTCACTTTCTGTTTCTTCATTAACAGAGTTATAAGATTTCATATTCTTGAAAGTATCTGCAACTAATTCACTAAAGCAGCCAGGTGGGGTAGGGACAGAAATAGCAGAATAGATCTCCATGTACAGAATGCTACATCTAGGAGCCACTTTGATCAAGGTAGCAAAAGCTGATTGTTAAATTTTCAGTGTGAGTATTTATACCTTAGAAATATACTACAGGGGCGGCTAGGTGGTACAGTGAGTAAGAGCACCAGCCCTGAAGTCGGAAGACCCGGGATTGGTTCTGGTCTCAGATACTTAACACCCATACAAAAAAACTGGCCATGTAACCTTGAGAAAGTTACTTAACACCAATTGCTTAAAAAAAAGTATGCTACAAATCTGAGCTTAATTTATTGTTTTGTTAATTGTCTAGACCTAAGAAAGTGATAGAGAAAATGTTAATAATGCAAATTAAACTTAAAAGTGTGTTGTATATAAATCCCCTCCACCCAGAGCATCTGCTTCCTTCCTACCCATGTTTATGTGGCCCTTTCCCACTGGGCTAACAGAATCCATGCAAGAGAGTAATCTGGGTCCAGTGGTAAGATATAGATCATGATGACTGGAGATGGCCCTGGATTCAGTGGGAGACCTTGGCCTTTTTAAGTTAAAATCTTTCTCAGGCCTCAGTTGACTGAAACAATGCCCATTCAGTAATCAAGGCTAGGTAAAAAGTGGCTTCTTTTACCTAGGTAAAAAACCCCAAAAAACAAAACAACTCAGTCTGGAAGATGAAGATCCTTAGAGTTTTTGGCCAAAATAGAAACAGTTGCTATTTGCATTCACTCTGAGCCGTCATGATTTTTTTTTAAGTGAATTATAGGTATTTTTAAAAAGAAACAATTTCATTTTCAAGGTTATACCATTGTAGCATATATACTCTGAGAGAAAGAACTTGGGCATATATGCTAAACTGATATGACCTTATACCACAAAATAAATTAGAGAGTTACCAAGGTTAAGAAAGTTATCTAGGTTGAGAGACCAAGAAGATTCTTCATGAGCTTTATTGAATAAAGAAGAATGCTTTGTAAATAGCATATTGTTAATCTATAAATGTGAATCTATGTGACTGAAAACTGTGATTCCTCTTAGGTGGCTTACATTTTTCAGATGGGTGGGGTGTTCAAGAAAAACTAGATTGTCTGGTGTGAGGGCTAATACCCTTTTCAGAACTGCTCATCTACCTTTAGTATCCACCTAGCACTCAGCTCTTACCTGGCTCCAGAAAGCTGTAGCATATACAGGGGCCACATGCCAGTATAGGATCTCAACAGATGGGCTAAACCAGGTTGAGTACAACCTATGGGCCACAAACCTGTTAGTGAGTTAGGGGAGGGTCTACCCTCAAGCAAGTGAAGACGTCCCCCAGTGGAATGGGTAGATGAGAACAATTTGTTCCATGGCCATGAAGGCAGTGGTACAGGTGCTATGGAGTGCTTAGAGCTTGGTCAGGCATCAGACACCAAGCTCATCCACTGCATCCTGGTTCACTGCCAGTCATCCTGATTTTTGTCTTGCTACTGAAATTGGGTGACTCTGGAAAAGAAAGTGAGGCTGATGACTTTGTTTAACTCTGCTTCACTTAAATTCAATTCACACGGGAGTCAAGATATGACCTTGTGACGTCATTGGTCCTCTTTGAAAATGAAGGACAGGGGCGGCTAGGTGGTACAGTGAATAGAGCACCGGTCCTGGAGTCAGGAGGACCTGAATTCAAATCCGGCCTCAGACACTTAACACAAAAACTAGCTGTGTGACCTTGGGTAAGTCATTTAACCCCAACTGCCCTCAAAAAAAAGAGAAAAAAAGAAAATGAAGTACAAACAATTCCACTGCCTCATCATGGAGTAGAGTTACCTTTGATCCTCAAAGCCCAGCTAGAAAGCATCATGTCTATGGATGTTGGGGATTTAAACAATGTTCTGACTGGTCCAGAGGGCCTCCGAGCTGCCTTCTGAAACTGATATTCTGTAGTTCTCTCTGTAATCCACAGTGGTTGAAGAAGCAATAATAATAACCCCCATTAATAGAACACTTGAAGAATTACCAAATAATTTCCCATTAACAAGTCCTCGAGGTAGATATTGTTATCCCTAGGTGCCTAGGTGCAGAGAATTAAGCTATAAGAGGTTAAGTGACTTGTTGAGGGTCATACAGCTAATAAGTCTAAGAACTGGTTTTTGAACCCAGCTCTACAGTTTACTAAGCTACCATTCTTTCTACCATACCACATATCCAAAGAAATACCATTGAAATCACAGGTTGATGAAAAATGGAAGTTTTTTTTTTTCCTTTTTGGGGCGGGGAAGGCAGGGCAATTGAGGTTAAGTGACTTGTCCAAGGTCACATGGCTAGTAAGTGTTAAGTGTCTGAGGCTGGATTTAAACTCAGGTCATCCTGACTCTAGGGCCAGTGCTCTATTCACTGAGCCACCTAGCTGCCCCAAGTAGTTTATTCTTACCCACATTTTATTTACTTGGAGTCAGACCCTGATTTACTCTCCAAATTTGCATGTAATATAGTTCTGGATGTTTCTAACTTAAAACAATTGACCTACGTGTGGTGTGGCTACTAGATATCTGATTTGAGATATAAAAATCCCCAGTGAACATATCCAAGTTCTCCTTTGCTCTCCTATCTCCCAAAGGGATATCCAAATAGAATTATATATGTCTATCACCCTGCAAATATATGCTATATTTTTTAGTGGTTTAGAATAAAAGGTGTTTTCCCTGGTAATCTAAAAGAGAATTTACTCTGGACAACTTATCTCCTTTCCACAAATCCTGATTGTGGAAAAGAAAATTCTGAATAGCTAACAAATCACTTTATGAAAGAAAATAATGAACAGAAATCGGAGAAATTATACAGATTAGAGTAGATGAATGAATATGCAAAAGTAAACGAACTCTTCTGGAGTGAGATGAGATCTCAATGTAAATAAGGAGAGAGAAAGATGGAGTGGGGGAGGACAGAGTTTACATAGAACAGTCTCTGAGATTGCAAATACTGGAAACCAAGGGACATGTTGCAGGGATTGGACTAACTTCCCCACATGTCTATGGCTCCAGGGTGATCTCCCCTCCACAATTAGTTTCTTGTCCTCTTGAATTCCTTTTTCAACTCCTATCAATCTCTATGAATCTGAAGGACTACTCTCTCCACCAATCAGAAGTCATAATTTCCTACCCTCCTCACTCCAAGAGGCATACAGAGAACTGGAGAACTGTCCTTCAGGAAACTACCTCATCCTTACACTGCTGTGGAATTTATCGTTGTTGTTGTTATTTAATCATTTCAGTCATGTCTGACTCTTGGCAGAGATAATTGAGTGACTTTCCTTTCCCTTCTCCAGCTCATTTTAAAGATGAGGAACTGAGGCAAACAGGGTTAGGTGACTTGCTCAGGGTCATGCAGCTGGTAAGTGTCTGAGGCTGGATTTGAACTCATGAAGCTGAGTCTTTCTGACCTTTGGTCAGCACTCTATCCACTGCACCACCTAGCTGCCTGCACTGTGTAATTACCTACGCTATAAATTTGTTTGAAAATTTTTTTGTTTGTTTTGCCCACTGTGCAAATATACCTTGGACACAGTCATAATCAAATATCTCAAACCAACAGGGTTAAAATTAAGGACTTCCGGTTATGGGAAGACAGTGTGTTTCAGTGAAATGAACACTGGCTCAGTACTCCAAGGTTCTGGGTTCAAATATGACTTTGATACTTCCTAGCCAAGTTCCAGTCTCCTAGGCCAGTATCCTTATCATTAAACGAATGTGTTGGATCAGATGGTCTTTGAGGTTTCTTCTAGTTCTGCTGCCATGATTGTATCTTACCTTGGAAAATACAAATATTGCTATGTGTTGGCTTATTAGTGATCAAACAATCCAAAGTAATACACAAGGTAATAAACTAGATGCTTTCTGTATGTTAATAGATTCTGGCATTATAGTTACCAACACTTTTTGTCTTTTCTGGCTAACTATTTTTTTTTTTCTATGCACCAAATTAAGTTTAAAATGTAATAATTTTATGGTGAAAGATAGGTAGCAAGGCATAGTGGAAGACAAGCCAGCCCCGATATCAGGAGGATCTGGGTTCCAGTTCTTCTTCTGACATATGCTGGTTGTATAACCCTCAGAAAGATATTTTGCCCTCAGTCTTCTAGGCACCTCTTGAAGACAATAAGCTGGAGAAAAGATTATGATGTGCGATGGCAGAGATAGTTTCCTCTCCCAGAAGTTCCTTATGCTAATGAAACTACAAGTCTAGTCCTGATCATAGGGTGAAACTGGTCTCACTAGAGCTTCACTCCCTCCCTCAAAAATAAGAGCTGCACATCTTGCAGCAAAACCTAGAGATTTGCACAGCACTTTCCTTCCAACCACCTTGAGAGATAGGGAGTTCAATGATTAGAATCTCGATTTTATAGATAAGTACATTGAAATTCAAAGAAGTAAAATTATTAGCCAGGGTTTAAACAGGTGCTAAGTGTCCAAGCCAGGAGGCAGTGTGGTTCAGTGGAAAGAACACTGGTTCTGGAGTCAGAGAACCTTTGATATTTATTGCCTGAATGATGTCAGGCAAATGGCAACTTCTCTGGGCCTTGGTTTCCTCATCTGTAAAATGATGAGGTTGGATTCAATGATCCAGGTCTAGATCTATCGATCCTGGGAGTAGAATCCAGATCTCATGACTATTAAACCTAATGTTCTTTCTGCTACACTTTGTTTTCTGCCTTCCTTAGGGATAGATGGCATCCTACTGGTTCCACCAGAGATCAGGCGATAGTGTATAGATGGATTGGTGCAAATGCATCATCTTAACTTGGAAAAAGCTAGAAATTAATTATTAATTTATTATAATTATTATAATTATCAATTGATAAAAATGTATGAAGCAACTACTATATGCCAGGTGCTGTGACAAGTGCTGGGGATACAAATATGAAAAAGAAAGTCCCTGCCCTCAAAGAACTTACAATCTAGTAGGGAAAGACCACACAAAAAAGAAGCTAAAAGTGGGGGAGGGGAAAGAAAGGAGGGAATGTATCCAGTGGAAGGGAGGAGATGATGAAGGTCAAAATTATGTGACCAGAAGGGAAATGAAGAGATAGGGCACTTGGGTGCTCTCCTTAAATGAAAGCTTTGGGAGAAGCTCTTTGCTTAGCCTCCATCCAGAGAAGTAAAAATGTCCTTAATCGAGACAAGGGAGTATCATTCTCTTTGAAAGGTATAAAATGCATTTATTTATGAGACCAAACATATATCAAAAGAAGCATCTCCCGAAATGACCACTGACCTGTGGTTTGGTGGGTAACCCTTGAAAGAAGGATTCATCTTTACTGGTCATCAAAGGTCCCCTTCCCAGGGAAATGGAAACAAAACATTTGGATTACAGGATCACAGACCATCTTGTCCAACCCACTCCTTCCTCACTGCTAATGTTTATTTGCTCAGTTGTGTCCAACTCTTTGTGACCCCATGGATGACAGTACACAAGCCCCTCTTTCCTCCACTATCTGAAATCTATCCAAGCTCATGGCCATTGCTTCCATGACACTATCTATCCATTTCATTCTCTGCTGTGCCCTTCTCCTTTTGCCTTCAATCTTTCCTAACATCAGGGGTTTTTCCAATGAGTCGTGTCTTCTTATTATGTGACCAAAATATTTAAACTTCAAATTCAGTATTTGCCATTCCAGTGAATAGTCTGAATTGATTTCTTTGAGTATTGACTGATTTGACCTCCTTTCTGTCCAAGGGATTCTCAAAAGTCTTCTGTAGCAACACAATTCAAGTGTAGATTCTGCAGTGCTCAAATTTCCTTGTAGTCCAACTCTCACAGCCAAATGTTACTACTGGAAAAACCATAGGTTTGACTATATGTACCTTTGTAAACTAGGTGATGTCTCTATTTTTTAGAATGCTGTCCAGATTTTCCATCGCTTTCCTTTCAAGGAGCAAACATCTTTTAATTTCATGGCTGTGGTTGCCTTCTACAATGATCTTTGAGCCCAAGAATATAAAATCTGACACTGTATTCACTTCTCCCTCTATTTGCCAGGAAGTGATGGGACCAGTGGCCATGATCTTAGTTTTTTAATGTTAAACTTTAAGTCAACTTTTACACCCTCTTCTTTCACTGTCATCAAGAGGCTTCTTAATTCCTCTTCACTTTCTTCCATCAGAGTGGTATCGTGTGCATATCTGAGATTGTTAATATTTCTTCCAGCAACCTTAATTCTAGCTTTTGATTTGTTTAGACTGGCATTTCGCATGTTGTGGAAAACAGTAGAAGGGAAAGTCAAAGTAGAGGGAGATGTGATTTTGACTTTAAACTTCTCTGTTTATGAGACAAGAATACAGTTTTGTGCCTTCTAAGAAGTTTGTGTCTCCATTGAACCATGTTTAATCTAAGAAAAACAGGCTGATCTCACCAACACCAACCTCATTGTTTTATGGTCATGTGGCTACTGTTACCCATAGGTGCTATGGTAGGTGGAGGAATTACTGGTACCATGTATTGGTAGGAATCTGAAAAAGATTAGCTAATTTAAAATAAACATTATGGGTCTACAGAAAAGAACCATTATCATTGGATAACAGATTTGTGGAGCTAGAAGCAATCTTAGAGGTCACCTAATTGCCTTTGTACTGTGTTGATATTGATGAATATTATATACCTTTCATTAAAGATGTCTTTTGACTCTTTATGCCTTAGACATTTTCCAATACAATCTTCCCTTTCCCTCTAGCTCCCATAAAATTCTCTCTTGGGGCAGCTAGGTGGTGCGGTGAATAGAGCATCGGCCCTGGAGTCAGGAGGACCTGAGTTCAAATCAGGCCTCAGACACTTAACACTTACTAGCCGTGTGACCTTGGGCAAGTGAATTAACCCCAATTGCCCTGCCTTCCTCCTTTCAAAAAGCAAAAAAAAACAAAACCCTCTGTCTTGTCACAAATAGTTAAGCAACCAAACATAGCAAACATGTCTGACAGTATATGCAACATTTGGTAGCTGTAACCCCATCCCACTCCTATCCCCACTGCTCCCCTAAAATAATATCTTCAATTTACTATTTTCATTCACACACACAACACTCAAGCAGACATGATCAACTCAGTCACTATAGCACTGAAACCTGTCAGTTTGTAGGCGGCACAGAATTTGGGAAGATAGAATGGGGTGGTTAGTGCCAGAAATTGGGTTGTGCTGCTAACTTATGTGACTTGGGGACTTTTCTAAATTTACCCTTTCTGGTTCTCAGTTTTTCATTTTTCAAGTGAGGGAGGTTGGACTTTGATGAATGTTTTAAATTCCTAACTCTGTGAAAGCCCAGTAAAATATCTAAATTCTCTATTTACACCATTCTGTTTTTAAGTGTTGATGCTGAGGTTCACTGTGGCTTGGGGAATGGAAACTCACATCTCAGACTCAAGGCAAAACAACATACAGAAAGAATAAGAAAAGGAGATTCAAAAAAAGTTTGTGGGTGTTAAGAAGAAAGGGACTGTGGTTGTAAAAATTTTAGAGTACACAATTTAAGAAAGAAAAAAAAAACAACGAATCAGTGTAGTTCTAGAGCCCAGCACTTAGGAACTTCTAGACTAGACCATTAATTAACTCCCCTTCCAAGTCTGGCATTCTATGATTCTAAATGGTCTTGGTAAATTGGACCATAAATAATCTGGATGTGGTATAGTGTGCTTAGGGTAGAAAGATATAGTATATGCCAAGAGTTTAATTACCAGTTATAAGTACACTTGGATACACACACACAGACACACATGTACACACACACACGCATTATGAGTATGGGGAAAAAGAGATAAAAGAACTCAAGTTCATGGGAGGAGAGAAAGTGGCAATAGATTGACAATATCATGCTATGGTTGAAAAGGAAACCATCAGAGTAAAATTCATAAATATGTATATTTCCTAGTGGGATTGTGAAAGATTTCCATAACATCGAGCACTGAATGATAAATTGATGTTCTGAAAAAAAAAGTTTAGAAAACTTAAAGTTTTATTAATGCCTTTTGTTTTGCAATATCTCTGAATACCTTTTAACTAAGAAAGAAATTTAAGCAAAATCAGCAGATTCAGTGACCACATCTGAAGGTGAATACCACATTCCACTTTTGTAGCCCCTCCGCCTCAACTCTCCATGGAGAAGAAGGTATTAAATCTTTTGTTTTATAGAAGATGAAACTGAGGCCCAGATGTTTTTAATTGTTCTCTCAAGGTCACATGACCAATTATTAGTAGTCAAGATTAGAACTCAAGGTTTCTGACTGACAATCCAGTGCTAATTACATTAAGCCATACTGATTCCTAATTTGGAAAGGGTTTGGAAGAGAGCCATGAAGTTGAATAAGTGATGTTAGAAAAGAGGACAGAACAGAAAAACCAGGGACTATTTAAGTCTTCCAGTGTATGGATAATTATTATTTAGAGTATGATAGCTATCTGTTCTCTAGCCCTACTGGACAAAACTAGAGGACTTCTATTAAGTTAGGTAGGTAATTTGCACCCCTAAAGTCCTTCTCTGGTGCCTCTTCGTGTTCCCAAAGATTTCACAGTAAAATCTAATTCTGATAGATCCCATCCCTCAGGAAAGGCTTTTTGTATATGGGTTTTGGGATTTATTGTGAGATACCCATTGTGAGTGACCAACCTCACTATGTTCCAAGAGACTCATTGGCAGAAGTTGGCTACCAGGCAGGTGGTTTTATGACCACAGTTCAAGATTATCTCTTAATGTATAGAGAGATGGTGATCTGTAGCAGCTGAGAGAGAAACCCTTCCACTCCTCCCTTCCCTCAAAGAAATGATAGATCTTTGTAGGCATTGAAGTACAGGCTTCAGTAGGCTAAATTTTGGAAAGAATTTCCTCATAGTTGTATTGTTAAACACAAAAGTCCAGTATCCAGGGCATATGTGAATATTTGGAGCTCTTTAAAAACAAGATAAATTATCTTCCATGTGCGTGGTCGGTGTGAAGAATCTAGAGAAAGACCCACTCCTGAAAACTTGATTGGTAGACCTCTTATAATAAGTTTGTGGGAGGCCAGAGAAAAGAGTCAATTAGTGAATCAATGCATCAAAATACATTTATGAAGCACCTGTTGCTGGGGGATACAAAGACAAAATTGAAACAATGCCTGCTCTCAGGCAGCTTACAATCTAGTTATACATGTATAGGAACATAGGAAATACAAGATAATTTAGGGGAGGGGAAGGTACTCATGACTGGAGGGGAGGGGAAAGGAGGAAAAGCTTCTTGTCAAATATGATGTATGAACTGGACCTTGGAGGAAACTAGAGATTCTAAAAGGTGGGATGAGGAGGAAGGACATTTCAGGCATGGTGGATAGTCAAGGCAAAGGGCAAAGTAAGAGACAGCACATCATATATGATTCACCAATGTTGGGCGGATGTGGGCAAGTAATAAGATCGATGACTGTAGGAAACACCCCCATTAATGAGATAGTTGGTCCATGGAAATCTTTGAAGCATCATCCCTCTCCTTTGTCAAGTGGGAGTCTGTTTGAAGACAGAGTGGGGGGAAATGAGAAGGACTGGATTAGGTCATTTCTCACAGTACCTTTGGGCCTCTGATTGTCTGAGACAAAAGATTCCATTGAAGCCAAACTCAAACAGCTTCAAGTCTATGCTCAAACCATCCAAATTACTCCCATATTGTGTCAACAATTCAGATAGTTTGTGTTTAGATGCTTAATGCTCCCTCTTTCCTATTTTTACTTATTCAGCATATTAAAAAAATGACTAACTGCATAGGAATATTTTGTTGTTCAACTGTTTCAGTCATGTATGACTTCTTGTGAGCCCATTTGAAGTTTTCTTGGCAGAGATACTGGAGTGGTTTGCCATTTGCTTCTCCAGCTACTTTGATGGATGAGGAAACTGAGGCAAACAGGTTAAGTGACTTGCCCAGAGTCACACAACTAGTGAGTGTCTGAGCTCAAATTTGAACTCAGGAAGATGAGTCTTCCTGATTCCAGGCCCAGCATTCTATCCACTATACCACATAGCTGCCTGAATAGGGACATAGAGGTTTTAAATACATTTGTATTTTTTTCTCATTGCCCTATTTTAATAGAAAGATGCTGTCTAATCAGACTCCAGGTGCAAGTCCATTCCCTGAAAAGTCTAGGTTTTCTCTTCCCCGTCTTTTCCCTTGTATTTGGTTGTAGTTCTATTTTAATGGAAAATATCAAAATCAGCAGGGAAAGGGCAAGGTAATATAATGGAATTAACAGTGGTTTTCACATAAAATAGATTTTTAACTTAAAGCGGACAAGGTGAGACAACAAGAAAACAAGCTTTGTTTTTGAGGAGAATCATTGACTTCCCTTTTAATATTAGACAAAATGGGCATCTAGGTGGCACAGTGAATAGAGCGCCTGCCCTGGAGTCAGGAGGACCTGGGATCAAATCTGACCTCAGATACTTGACACACTTACTAGCTGTGTGACCTTGGGCAAGTCATTTAACCCCAATTGCCTTACCTTCCCTCTCTCCCCCCCCCAAATTAGACAAAATGGCAATACAGTATCGACAAATTCCTCAAAGGGTATATAGATGTGTCTATGTATTTAAGCCCACTTGTCAGAATAGAAAAAACTTTGATGTGACATCATTTTTCCCTTGGGTGATCATGTCACTCCCCCACTCAAGAATTTTCTATAGCTCCCTATTGCCTTTCTGATTAAGTATACACTCCTCAGTCTGGCACTTAAAGCCTTCCACTGTGAAGATGGGAACTGTTTTCCATCTTTGTTGCTGTTTCTCCTGTATTTACATAGTACTGTATATATTTTAAATATTCATGTTAAGTTGAATTAACTTACCTTCACAGTCTTGTCTTGTCACTTCCTTTCATGAACATGCCATTTCAGCCAAACTGCACTAACAGTTACTGCTTAGTGCTTGGAAAGCCCTCCCTCCTCAGTTCTGACTCTCCAAATGCTCATTTTGCTTTTAGGCTCTGCTCAGCTGGCCCTTCTTTCAATACTCTCTCCCTCCTCAACTTGATCTTTTATTTATCTATGTAGATGTTGTATCCTTCCAGTAAAATGGAAGGTCCTTGAAGGCAGGGACCATTTTGTCTTTGTCTTTTTATCTCTAGTACCTGGCACAGCTCCTTTCCCCATGGTAAGTGCTTAATAAAGGTTTGTTGACTGACTAACTAAATAGAATTGAAGTGATGTTAGTACTGTCTTACAAATCATCTCCCATGCATGTTTGTAAGTCTGAGCACATAGAGATCTCTAAGCAAATGACATTTGCCTCCCTAATTCTTGCATCTCTCCTTAGAATTCTGGGGCCATTGCTATGCCCAACACAAAAATGCATGGGCTCCTTTGTTTCTCAAGGGAAGAAATATTTGAGTGTTAGAACACAAGGCTGACTCTGACTGGGTCATTTTTCATTACCCCTGTCTGTTATAGATTCTAAATGTTTTTTTCAACTGACATACCAGAGTGGTTCACAGATTTATCTTCCTGACTAAATGTAAAATAAAAGCAAAATTACATTAGGTGTTTTGGCTGACTAGTGCCAAGCTCGTGGGTGGAGGCCTGCATAATTTCATCCCTGAAGGAATAAGATTAGCAGCAGAAGGGAAGCAGATGAATGCTCTGGAATGGGTAAGAAAAGAAAAGTCAGATGGAGTGTATATGGGCATCTCTGAGGTGGGGGGTGTGTGTTTGTGTGTGTGTATGTGTGTAGGTATGTGTTTTGAAGCAGAGAAGGGGAGCTTAGAAATAAAAAACTAAAATTCGTTTATTTAGGGTTATGATTATTTTGAAAAAGCAGCTGTAAAAAATCCAATCAGATAAAATTAAATCCTTATTAAATATAGGTTCAAAGAGAAAAGAAAAAGCATTTAAAAAATCACCTAACTTCTCATTTAAGTAGAGAGATCCTTTCACTAGCTAGAAGTAAAGGATTTAAGGTGAGAAAGAAGCAGGAGTATTGAGGTGGGGGGCTCTGCCCACTCAAAAACTTTTGGGGTTTCATGATGTGACTGGTGGAACCATCTCAAAGAATTCAGAGTCAGACCACCTCTAATCCAAGTACAGGCATTTATTGAGATTGACTCCTCTCATGAAGCAGGCTAAATTCCAAGAGGAAACAGCAACTTCAGAGAAAGCAAAATGGATTTTTCTAGGGTAAAGATGCAATTACACAACAGAAATCATGAATATTAAAAGGCATGAGGAGTTTGTTAAGGGATTAGGTAATTGAGGAGAGGTCCCATCTATGGTTCAGTACTTAAACATTCTGGTCATGCTGCCCTCCAATTGGCTAGCTATTGTGGTCCTGTCTGGTCAAGATAGATATTTAGGTATTGTGGTCCTATCTTGGGCTAGATGGATGATGTGATTGTGGTTGAGTACAAGAACACACCTGTTTCTGTGGGAATGGGTCTGGGGGCAGTGACTAGGTAGAGGCAGTAGCTGGGTTCCCATCACATGGACACACCTGCTGTTTCTCTGGGAACTAAGAGTTCAGGGACACACCTGTTCCAGTGAACAGTGAGGCATATATGAAGAAGTGAGGACATTGGGGAGGAGGGGGGAGGTAGGTATAGTGGGCCTGAAGGTTCAGTGGGGCCAGGCCTATAATGAAGTTAGAATATTGGGGCCAGGGAGAGCTTTATTAGGATTCCATCAGGAGGGCCATGGGATGGCCCAAAGAGATCTTCAGTCAGTGAACTTGAGTTCAGATTCTGCCTTTGACATTTACTACTTAATTTACTTTGACATTTGACAATGAAATATGACATTTACTACTTGGGCAAAGTCACTTTAATAATAATAATAGCTAGCATTTATCTAGTACTTTAAAGTTTGCAAAGTGCTTTACAAATATGAACTCAATTTATCCTGACAACCACCCTTTGAGGTGGGTGCTATTTTTATCCTCATTTTACATATGTGGAAACTAAGCCTGAAAGATTAAAGTGATTTTCCCAGGACCACAAAGCTAGTAAGTGTTGGAAGCAGGATTTGAACTTAGGTCTTCCTGATTCGGAATCTAGCACTCTGTCCACAAGCTGTTGCAGTTTCCTCATCTGTTAACCTCCTTGGACCTCAGTTTCCTCATCTGTAAAATAAGAGAGAGTTGGACTAGACCTTTGAGCCTTAGCTCAGGAGTTTTTTTTAACCTTTTCCATATTACAAACCCCTTTGACAGTCTGGAAAAATCTGTGGATTCCTTAGAATGGGGGTGGGCTGTGAGAAATGAGCATTTATTAAGTACTTTACAAATATTATTTAATTTGATTCTAACACAACCTTTGGAGGTAGATGCTTTTATGATCTCCATTTTACATTTTAGGAAACTGAGGCACACAGCAATTGAATGACTTAGCCAGGGTCATAGAATGATATTTTTAAAAGTGCATAGAATAAAGTAGATAGGATTACAAAGGAAACCAATATTGAAATAGTTATTGAAATTGAAAAAAAGTTCACAGATGTCAGGTTAAGAACTGCTGCTCTAGATTTATGATCTTATACATTACAACTTACTAATTAAGAGGAAATTATCTCTCAGTGATGAGTTACACACATTGTTTAGTCAAATGACAAAAACTAGCCATATATGTGCTTCAGGTTTTAAAGTGCATATGAGGGAGTCTACACCCCTATTCAATTATAAAGTGGGATGGCTTCATAAAAATCATCTAGTCCAGCCCCTTTATTTGCAAATGGAGACCTCCAACAACTTGCTTAAGGTCATCTGGGTTATATGTGGCAGAGCTGGGATTCAAACCTTCTGACTCTACAGTTAGAACTCTTCTCCCTATGAATTGTCAATCTCTTAGATGTTGTACAATCAGATCTATTTGTGAGAAACACTCTATGTAGCCTAGGAAGAAAAGCTCTCAAAACAGAGGCAACTCAGAAGGATTTTAACACATGGATAATGTGATGATTCTTCCTCCTGCTTATTTTCTTCAGTTTATTCTTCCTTCCTCTATTGGACTTGCTAAAAAGGCAATGTTTCCACCCCATCTCTCTCCCAATCACCTCAGCTGTTACCCATGTAAACTCCTACTGAGGCAGTGGATTTTAAATGCTACTTCTTGCAGGGCCTGCTGCTACTGATCCTAATCACCTGGGGGGGGGCACACAGCTCATCAGATGATCTCCCAGGTCTGGTGCCAAAACAGAGTACTCTGAGTGCCCGCCAGTGGGCTTCTAGCCAATGGACCTTTGCCAAAGCCAAGAACAGCCTCTGTTTTCACTTTCCTTCCCAGTTCCTGTTTTGTTCTCTCCATGGTAGTATTTCTTCCTCTTTTCCCAGAATTTTCTACCAATGCTACCTATTTTTCCTTTTTTCCTACCAGTTGCCAAGACCTAGATTTCTTGACAGCCTAGAACCCCTTGGGAAAGCAACTCTGAGATTTTGTGGGGCTTCATTTTATATGCACACACATATGTATATTGGTTTTTCAATATTGATTTCCTTTGTAATCCTATATATTTTATTCTATGTGCTTTTAAAAACATCATTCTATGACCCTGGGTAAGTCATTCAATTTCTGTCTACCTCAGTTTCCTAAAATGTAAAATGGAGACCATTAAAGCACCTACTTCCAAAGGTTGCATTAGAATCCAATGAAATAATATTTGCAAAGTACTTAACACAGTGCCTGGCACATTGTAGGTGCTTAATAAATGCTATGTATATGTGTATACATAAATATGTGTATAATTATATATATACACACATATATGTATATATATATATTCTCATTCCCAATGAAAAGACTCATTTATATTTTCAACAAAAATGTTCTCCCAGTGTTTCTTTAAGCTTGTGAGTTTTAGAACACTATGGTCCCCAAGGGATTAAAAGTTGCCAGTGAAGCAAAGGACAATGGGGAGGCATGTGGTGGGCACAAATAATCTGTAGTTTATTTCCAGTAATGGCCTGCAATCAATGATATATAAAGGATACCTAGGAGGCAAGGGCATGCTGGAACCAACTTGTAATGGTTTTCCAGAGCCAGTTATTACTTTTCAGTGTGGCTTTGTATTCCCAGGCAGCACCTAATAGGTGTTTGCTTAATGCAGGTTAAGTGATTAAGTGTGAATTTGGAATTTGGAAACGCTACAAATGGGATCTTAATTTATTGCTTTGTTGATTGCTGAGAAAGTTATAGCAAAAATGTTAATGTTGCAGATTAAACTTAAAAGTATGTCTTATGTACATTTTACTTCCAGAGAGCCAGTTGCTAAATATTTATTTATAATATAAATACTCCTGAAATGAAGGAATATAGGATCAGGAAAGGACATGAGCCAATCTAAATACATAGAGATAGAGATAGCTAATGGGAATGTTTTTATATACACATGTGCATGGGTGCATGTATATACATACATATTTTGTATGTATACGTATGTATAGAAGATACATATTATTATATACTAATTATTATATAATATAAAACTATATAGTATATAATTATAAAACATAATATTATGTTATATAATATATAATACATATTATATACTAATATTATGCTGACATAATAATTATATTATCATAATACATGTATTATAATAACAATAGCTAGCATTTAGATAGTACTTTAAAGTTGGCAAAGTGCTTTACAACTCATTTTATCCTGACCACCACCCTTCGAGGTGGCTGCTATTATTATCCTCCTTTTATATATGAGGAAACTAAGGCCGAAAGATTAAAGTGATTTTCCCAGGACCACAAAGCTGGTATTCTATTAGAATATTGGAATGTCTGTAGTGTTGGAGATCATTTCATTCTTTGTCTTTATACTCCGGGAGCCAGAACAGTGTCTGCATGTAGTAAAATCTTAATAAATGCTTATTGAGTGATTGACTGAAATGTATTCTGCCACTGTGGTCATAAAACATAGGAGTGCCAGTCTTAGCTTGGAGGGAATGAGGGCAGTTTGATAGATTTTCCAACTGAAGTGTTAGTTCTAGTGGGCAAACAATGTCTTCCATTGCTTTTGAATCCCTCTCAATGCCTAGAATAATGAAGACTGGGCTGTTTTTCTGTAACTTCTATATGGAGAATATAAAATTGGGGGAGCTTTACTTCAGGGGATCCAGGATCTTAATAGCGATCTCATCTCTATTGGCTCACCCTCCATCAGTGCAGATTGCATCCCATCCATACCTTCTCATCCCATAAAATCATGTTCTATGTTTTCCTGTAGGGACTGTAGGTTCTATCCAATATCATGGAGACCTTCTTTTACAGCCTTTTACATTTATGGGTACAAATGGAGCACTTAGGCTATTCTCTCTCACTGTGGGGGCTTTATAAGGATTTAACACACAATAATTAAGTACCTAAAATATAGAACTCAAATGAAATTTGAAAAACAGCATGCTGAGAAGAAACAAGATATGGTAAAAACAGTACTGGGCTTAGAATAATAACAAAACCAGGGTCCAAAGACCCAAATTTCACGCTTAACCACTTAACATGCATTAAACAAATACCTATTAGGTGCTAGGCAATGGAAATAAAAAGCCAAAAGTGAAACAGGGTTTCTGAAAAAAGATACTTTTCAAATCTTAAAACAACATACAAGTAGTCTCTGCCCTCAGGGAGCTTATATTCTATCAGGAGACTAACATTTACACAATTACTAGTTTCATTACTGTTAGGCAAGTTTGATTTTGGGGGATAATAAATAATAGCAAAAACCATTAGGTTATAATATAAATTAATTTGTAAAGTCTTATGAGAAGGATAACACATGAATATAAGCAGTATCTTCTCATAAACTAGAGAGAAGCAATGGAGGGTAAAAACCAGTTTAAAGAAAACTAGCAAGGTATTCAGCTAAGTTTCCCAAGATTCTGATGCTCAGTGTCACATACCTCAAGACCTTAATTGTAATATTGCCCACTTCTCATTGTAATATTCATTTTCTCATTAATTGTTAACCAATCAGAGTTGATTGTTACCTTCAGGAACATCTGCTCTTCCAAGGGCATATAAACTGTAAGCGCACCACCATGATGGGTCTTTGACATTCAAGAGTGCCATTGACCTTTTTTATTAATAACATGCTAGTCTTATTAATCAGATGATTAAATTTCCCAGAAATTATGTCTCTTGAACTTATAAAATGTTTCAACCATGTTTTATTCAGTTTCCTCATCTATAAAATGAGCTGGAGAAGGAAATGGCAAACCACTGTAGTATTTTTGCCAAGAAAACCCCAAATGGAGTTATGAAGAGCTGCACATAACTGAAAAATAACTGAACAGCAACATATTTCATGATAAATGTACCAAATGAGTGTAGCACAATGTGAGATAGAAGTATTGCTTTTCCTTGAGATATTATTTACTAAAATGTGAAATTACTTTGTACATATTTTGTATACAATTATACCTGTTTTTCATGATAGAACATAGGTTCCTTGGGGACAGGATCTATTTCACTTCTATCTTTGACTCTGAAGCACCTAGTGCCTGGCATGGTTTAGTGAGTATTTGCTAAATGAGGTGAATGAATGAATGGTTTGTGGGAGAAGGGATAAAGGGTGGAGGTCACACATGTCAAGATAGGAGGGACAGTGAGACTGCGAAAGGTCCTCCCAGACCTGTGTTCAAAGAAAGGGATTACATATTATTATGCAACATGCTTCCCTGGGCTCTGCTAGGCAGATGTGGACAATTAAGCTTCCTGAGATTCGTAGTTAAAGATCCCAGGATTTTTATTACCTTATGAACCTGTCCCTCTTTCTATGGAGTATGATATAGGGAGGCTATGGTTAGAAAATGGTTTCAAGGTTCAATACTTTATTCTTACAGATTATATCTAAACTTGTCATTGTTTATCACCATGCAAATGTAAATTCATGGAATATACACTTCATTGATAATCCTATACCCATGATTCCATTCTTGTCCAAATAGCCAGCTTATTGGTCTGTCACATAGGGTTAAAAAGATCATAGATCTGGAGCCAGAAGGCACCTCTGAGGCTGTCTAGTTCAACCCTTTCATTTTACAGATGAGAAAACTGAGACCTAAGGAGGAAAAATGATTTGCCCAAAGTCATAAAGGCAGGAAGCAACAGAGGTGGTATTTAAATTCAGATCACTGGGGTGGCTAGGTGGCTCATTGAATAGAGCAATGACCCTGGAGTCAGGAGAATCTGAGTTCAAATCCAGCCTCAGACACTTAACACAAAAACTAGCTGTGTGACCTTGGGCAAGTCACTTAACCCCAATTGCCCTATCCTCCCCCTTCCAAAAAAAAAAGCAAAAAAAAATTCAGATCATCTAATTCCAGAGTCAGCTCTCTTTCCTCTGCCCCCACGTTGAGTTCACAGCCTCCTGATTGGTCACTTATGGTCTTGTCGGGTTCATTATGGTAGTTTTCAAAGGAGGTGGGGAAATTATCTGTTGTACACTAGGTCCTGTTTAGTCTTCTTCTATGTGGTACTCTTCCTGCTGTAGTTCCTGACCATTCTCTTCCTTTTGCATCTTCCTGTTTTGTTGTGGATCATTGTTCTGGTATGACTTTAGGTCAATATGAGCAATGCAGATCAGGATTTTGTTATTGTTGTTCCTATCTTTATGAATACCTCTTCAATGGTCAAAATTGTATCAGATGTGGTTGAAATGAATCCAAGCAACTATATGACAAATGAGTCTTGGGCCTCTGGTGCTCAGGATGCTGGGGCATGTTTCTTGTTGATAAACAAGCGAATATGGCTTTCAGCCCAAAACACTACCATTAGGAAGTGATTTGACTGAACAAAGAGAGGGAAAGCATCCAAGACTAAGGAAATGATTGGAATTTTGTGTCTAGTTATGGAGTGACACATTTTAAAAAGGATAATGATAAATTGAAGATCAGCCAGAGGGATGTGACTATGGTGGGCTAGCTAGTGTCTTTGGTTCTGAGGCTTAGCATTTCTTTTTTGTTTTCATTTTTTTGTTTTTGCTTTTATATTTTTCAATGAACAAAAACCTATTTTCTCTCCTTCCAATCACTACTCCCTTCCCATTGGAAAAAGAAAAAAGAAAAAAAAATTACTGTTAACACATATGTATACTCAAGGAAAACAAATTTACTCAGTGGTCAAGTAAAAAAAAATTCATGTCTGATTATGTACTCTGAGTCTATTACCTCTCTGTCAAGATGTGACTAGTACATTTCATTGTCAGTTCTCTGGAATCATGGTTGATCATTGAGATGATTTGAGTTCTTAAGTATTTTAAAGTTCCTTGTCTTTACTATTTCTTTATTATTGTATAGTTTTCTCTTGGATCTGCTCATTTCACTATGCGGAAGTTCATTTAAGTCATCTAAGGTATCTTTGAAACTGTCCCTTTCATCATTTGTAGTAGGATGTCTCTGCTCTAGATATGACCCATTCTCTTGCCTGGCATTCTTTCATATTCTATATCAGACCTATACTCAGACCACTGTGGTGGTTCAGGTTGGGATTAGAATGAAATGAGACACTAACTTAACAGGAGCAAGGAAAAACATTGGTTTAGATGGGTGCAACTCCCCACACCCCACATTTGCCATTGTGGTATACCCAGTCAAGAGTATGTCAAGCCTGAGGATCCCCTAATTAATTGTGCCCTAGGTCTTTTTACATAGGTAACCAGGAAGGTACATTGAGCCTACCCTGGGCCAATGAAGTCTTAAAAGAGTTTCATGGCTTCTTAGGAAAAACTAACCATAGTCTGCATGTTATAGATAGTGATCTTGCAATACCTCCCATTTCTGGGATTTTCTGTGCCTGGAACTTTCCATGGTAGAAACTTTTGTCTTCCTGGATGATCAGGCAAGAGCTACAAAACTCATGGTTCTCATCTACACCATTGAGATATCTGGATTATTCTGTTTTGTGGATTCACTCCTTTTTCCATGGTCTGAAGACCAATGCTCTGTTGATATCCCTGGCAGTACCCCCTCCATGACTTTCTGTGTTTCACTTTTGAGGCATCAGTTTCTACTCCTTTTTAGGAGATGATTGTTGTACAAACAAGTAGAATAAGCAAGTATGCAACAAAGACAGCACTGAAACAAATGAATACAATACAGAGTGCCAAGGTGAAGTGGGAGATTGTAGAAAGAAGCCTGAACTTAGAATCAGAGCCCCTGGTTTTAAGTTCCAGCTGACACATTCACAAGTTAGGTTACTATGCACATGTAATTTTAACTTTTCTGGGATGTTGTAGACGAGGTTCTTATTCAGGCATAATTTGGACTAGACCATCTCTGATGTACCTTTCAGTTCTGACATTTTGTGATTCTGCAATTCTGTGTGAATTGCCTAAATTAGATTTCTAGCTTCTTGAAGGGACAATCTTTTGCCTCCTTTTGTATCCCCAGCACTTAACACAGGGTTTGGCACATAGTAGGTACTTAATGAATGTTTATTGATTGATTGAAAAGTATGACTCAAGAAATTTGGTTTCTATTTCCAATCCTTCTATTAAGTTGCTATCCACAAGTAGAACAAAAATAATAGCATATCAATCTGTAGCTTCATTCACTTTTAAAAATATAAACTCTGTGAAGACAGGATAATTTTCTTTATTTTACATAATGTACCTTGGACATTGCGAGTACATTATAAGTATTTAATTCATATTGTAATAATGGATTTAACCACAAGTTGTATTGCTAACCACTATCCTGATCCTATTTTCCAAAAGAAACAGGTTCTGGGAAGTCTCACACTCACGCTAGTGTTCGTGAGTCTCACTATAGTTCTCTGTGAATCTCAGAGAGAGGGCAAACCTCATTACTCAACTCTGACTCTATGTTACCAAAATTGTCTTGTTAGTTTAAAGGATGTGGTCATTATGGATTTACCCAATCAGAATTGGATTTTGAATCACCATTTATTGGTAACTTTGCTTCTTACATCAGTCTACTATATTTTGTTGAGCTCTAGTTGTATGATCATAGCATAATGTAGTCTGCCACCCAAGCAAATAAATAGAAATGACAGACCATGGAATCAGTAACAGTAGTACCATGAAAAATAACAGATCTTTTGTGTGGCTCCATACCTGCAGCTGCTCCTAGATCCAGTACACTTTGAACCAATAAATAAGTATACTTCAAATTGAGGAGTTTTTAGACACAGTTCACAGTGACTAGGCTGGACTAAAGGAAAGGTAGTTTTGGACAGTTTGAGGTGGGGTTAAAAGATTTGAAAAAGCCACTGGGGTGAGATAGTGAACTAATTAGGAAGGTATTAAAGGATTCCCTTGCCTTAGTGAAGGTTCAATTGAGATTATGTGACATAAATTTTTTGTGGTGCCAATCAGCATGGTTTTGTGACTTTCTCAGCTTAGTTGAACAGCATGTAAACAGGAGTGAAGGCAACAGATGGTTGGAATAAATGCAAGGCTAAGGCTTGGAAGGGCAAGATTGGCAATAAGATAAGGCAGAAAGGGGATTTGGGAAAAGAGGACATCAAAGAGTTGAATTAATTCACCAACAGGTCAAGAAGAAGAAAGGAGATGTAGATAGTGTGCAGATTGTGTAATCACCTGGGAAAGAGCTGAGGGGTTGATGGTTTAGAGGTCATAGTGAGGACTAAGAACAGGGTTAGTAATTACAAGGCAGAGAGGGAAGTAGAAGGACAATATATTATGATCAGATAAGAGATTTTCAGAGTTCATGAATATGGAAGGACTATATTTATTGGTGATGTCAAGCTCAAGGGGAATGACTATCTCAGTACTTGAGATTAGAAATGAACAACAAACAAGTTGAGGAATTAGGGGGTTTGGGTGTTTGAGGAAATATGCTGTTATAGAAATGTACCTATTAAGTTTATCATAAAAACAATTTTTAAATTTTAAAATGTGTTTAAATATTTTGATTTTAAATTTAATTTAAAATTAAGAATTCAAAAATATTTACTGTAGATACTCATTATGTATGCTTAGCAGTCGGAACACTACCTCTTCGGTGAAATCAGAAGGCTCTAATTTATTAGACATGGAATCTCATTGGTATAGCACTAGGTTGAGTAATCAGCTCAACCATCTGACACATTATCCATTATCTCTCTCATAGGCTACGAGGCCACTTAATTTTATTAAATAATATTACTTTAGGAAAACATAACTTTCATTAGTTGGTCGCAGGCAAATACCATTATTATAATTCCATATCCAGTATGATTAATCTAGTATGATCTTATGATTTGCATCTAGTTGAGTTCAAGTGTTACGCAGAACACTTACTAAGTATTTGTACTGTCCTTATAGTTTATACCTTATATGTAAAACCTTATAACAAGATCTTGTGGGGCCAGTATTAACTAACTTCCTTTGGGCTATGCCCAGGAGAGATATGTCTCTATGCCGAATGCCAATTTATAGAGATTGGTTTTTGTTTTGTTTTGTTTTTGTTTTAGTAAGTTCCACTTTGTTTTTTCTGTACTGGTTACTATAATTCTTTATTCATTTGAGTACAAGAAGAGCTACAAAGATACAACTTGTTGTAAATGTAGCTCTTTGTTACAGGCCTATTCTTCTAGGATACACCATTCTCATATGTATAGATAACATTTATTTTAAATAAAAAACATCAGTAATGAAAAACAAACAAAGAGAAACAAAATGAAAGGTTCAACTTAAGCGACTCTCAGAGTATTAGATATCCTCAGTGTGGGAGTCAACAAAATCTCCCCAAGGCAGAAAATAACTAACTTTCTTCATATAACCAATGGCACTGTGTTTTCAGTCTTTCATACCTACTAAGCTCCAAGTCCAGGGCATCTGGGAACTACTGGCTTGCTACCTTTCAAAGCCTGTGCTTTTCCTTTCAGTCTTTTGTTACTGACAGGAAGTCGTATCAGGGATATAATAATAATAGCTAATATCTGCATAGTGCTTTAAGTTTTGTAAAGTACTTTAAAAATATGATCTCATTTGATCCTTGTGACAACTCTGGGAGGTATGTAGTATTATTACCCCCATTTTAGAGCAAAGGAAACTGAGGCAGAGTTAAGTGACTTACCCAGGGTCACACAGCTAGTCAGCAAGTGTCTGAATTTGAAGTCAAGGCTTCCTGATTTCAAGATCAGTGCTCTAATCACACTGTACCACCTAGCCTGGGCAGGGCGGGGAATGGGGTGGGGGTAGGTTTGTGTGTGTGTGTGTGTGGGGGGGGTGAATCATTCTCAAAGGCAGGCCCTGGTAGTGAGAACATACCAGTATGCTTCCCTTTTTTTTTTTTCTCTGACATTCTCTGTGTCCTTGAAGTCCCCATATTTCTTTCTCCTTAACTCCTACCTACCTAAGAAGGAGATCACTAGCTTCTTGGATAAAAACCTGGGCTTTGCCAGTGCTGGTCAAGGGAGTTGGTGGGATGCTAAGAACAATATTTATTTGTATTCTCTCCACCAAAGCCCTACACTAAGATTAGAGGATTATGAGAATAAAATCAAAAGTGAATGTTGGAAGATTATGTTAAATGTAAAATTGCAACCGTGGCCCTCACCCAGACATCATCATGAGCCATCACTACATTCTTGGTAACATTACAGGTATATACTAAAACTGCTACATATTAATCTCACTGAACCATCAGAATCTACAGCGTGTTCAGTAGAGTGCCACTAAAACCCTCAGTTTGCTGATCTCTTTGGGGTTGGGAAGGTGTACTAATACTCTTGATTCCTACCAGAGCTTACACTTTTATTAATATCTTGCTCTCTGAGTCTCTGTCTTGGTCACCACTGAGGATATTACTAATTTTCCTCCTCTCTCCTTCCAGAGGTAAAAATGTCTACATTTAGAAGTTCCAAAGACCTTCTGGAGCTTATTCTCTTCAAGTATGAAGTATGAGTTGGTAGTATTTTCTTTTGAGCATGTCAAGAACAAATCTCACTTCTTTCAGAGAAATTGGCTGTCATACTGGTCAGCAAAACCTATTTCTTAACAGTTCTGGGTTTCCCTCTTAACTTGAGTGTTTGAAATAATACTGTAGGCTTCACTGATGGTTTTGTTTAACTTCCACTATTTCTACCCCTCAAGCTCCTGTCCCTGCTATATTACTTCAGTTACATACACAGATACAAATGTAATGAGGATTTGGTACATGCCTAAACCATCTAATATATCATCTTTCACATGCATGATGCCATTAGGTGGTCTAGGTATGTGCTGAATCCCCATTACAGATGGCTTAAATGATCCCTTCCCAGAAGAAAAGAGAGACAGCCCCATTCAATACTCCAAGAAGGCTGTTAATTTCATGCAGTAAGTTCCTTGAATTTGCCCTTGCCAGCTTAGAATCTGATCATCACTCAAATGACTATGCCAGGTTTTGCCTTCCTTCTTAATATTCATCTTACTTTGTTCCATCCCTCTCTGCCTAAGAAGTTTTTAAACCATCTTGCTAAGTCTCATTTTCCTTAGAGGATCTAGCAACCAATTTACAGACATCCTCTTCAATCCTTACCTCTTTAGAGATGCTGGAGAGTTCTGCTGTGTCAGGTAATTGACAGTACCAATGTTGTTTTGTCTTCATTGTCTTATATACTCTAGATAATACTGTGCAATTTTCCAACCTGTTCACACTATTGTAAAATTCCTTCAATAATTTCATTGCAATATTAAATACCACTGAAATTCGTGGTCCTTCACCAGAAAACCTCACTAGTGTACATCAATTTTCTAAAGTAGCATAACTATTCTAGTCCAGTCCTAATCACAATGTGTCTCACGATGCAATAATGATCACCAATAACAATGACAATAATTTATGTAGAATTTTTAGATTTTCAAAGCACTTTACAGATTAATCTGCACAATAACCCTGGCATTAGATGTTATTATTATCATCCCCATTTCACAGGTGAGGAAACCGAGGCATCCATGTTAAGTGATTTGCCCAGGATCACACAGTTACTATGGATCTGAGGCTGGATTTGATCTCAGGTCTTTCTTACTCCAGGTCCAATGCTCTATCCACTGAGCAACCTAACTGCATATATGCCCCTGGCATAAAAGACACCATGCACACCACGTGAATGCTTGACATTTCATAGGACTGGTAGTGAAAGAACAGCTGATCTGTTTTGGAAGGGTTCCAATGAAGAGGAAGCAGTGGGTTCTTGTGGGTAGTGGCAGAATCAATAAGAGTATCAAATCCAGAAGTAAAAAGAAAAATGAGAGAGAGAG
The DNA here is from genome assembly GCF_028583685.1 of Petaurus breviceps papuanus. Classification (NCBI taxonomy): domain Eukaryota; kingdom Metazoa; phylum Chordata; class Mammalia; order Diprotodontia; family Petauridae; genus Petaurus; species Petaurus breviceps. The sequence goes on from NW_027187302.1 coordinate 1,277,500, forward strand.
AGAGAGAGAGAGAGAGAGAGAGAGAGAGAGAGAGAGAGAGAGAGAGAGAGAGAGAGAGAGAGATCAATTTTTGGGTCCTAACCCAATACTCAAAGAAGCTTTCTCTGTCTCTGTGTCTCTTATATAGATCCATACATAAATCCACAAATTTTTTTAGAAAAGAAAAAAATTCTGAAAAAGAAACTCCCACAAATCATAGGTTCTTCAGGTTTATGGACTATCTCATTTTTCTTGTTACTTCTGGATTCAAGATACTCTTATTGATTCTGCCACTACCCACAAGAACCCACTGCTTCCTCTTCAGTCCAGTTATTGTTAACACACCACTTAACCATTATATCATAGTAAAGAAAATGAACAGTTTACTTAAGTAGTGAGCATTGTGATATCAAGAAAATTCACCAGTGTCTAAATCCTCCCAGTTCTCATGCTATTTAAGAAAACCACTTTTTTCCCCCTCCCACCCATCAGGGATAAAAAGTTATGAATCCAGTCTGGTCCCGGTTCTGCAATATTTTCTTAATTCTTTATAGAACTGTATAGAATATGTTATTAATTATTATATAGAATATATTATAAAGAACATATATTATAAATATAATATAAAAATTATAAATATATAGAATATATTATTAATTATATAGAATATATATAGAAACTATATAGAATATAGTTTTGTAACTAGGAAAGCTAGAAACTTTGTGGTAACAAGTTTTCCATTACCACAGAAACTTCACTTAGAACAGGAAAGTTTGCCCCCATTATGAGGTAGGTGGGTTCCATCTAGAGGTAACAGGGCATAGTAGATTACATGATGGACTTGGAATCAGAAGAACCTTGGTTTGAATCCTATCTGAGACGCTAGTTGGGTGACCCAACACAAGTTATTTGACCTCTCTGAGTCTTAGTTTCCCCACCTGTAAAATGAAGACAATGCTGTACTTGCTGGGGGAAGTTGGGGGAAGATTTGGGGGAAGATCAAATGAAGTGATGTACGTAAAGTGCTTTATTGACTTTAAAGTGCTATCAAGATGAAGGCTTTTGTGATCATTCTCAATTGAAATCCTGGGCAAACTCAGGACTGCCACAGACCTTAGAGACCTGAGGCATTTTGGAGTTGCACCCCAACTCATTGAATCTGTCATCATCCAGAATTGGAGAGTCATGGTGTGTTAAGGATAGAGGAGAGGTCAATGTAACAGCTCTCTCAGCTGGGAATTCTCAAGTAACATTGGCACTTGGTCACATGCATCTTTCCTGCTTTTTTGTCTCTGTCTTTCCAAAATCTTCAAAAACTCCTACATAAGTATATACTCATGCCCCCCTGCAAAAGGCAGAAACTCTCTGGTCTCGGATTTATGGAACTGTGAATGACCTTTTATCTGTGATTCAGAGTTGACATCTACTGAGGTGGAAATCTTCCCCCCTTCTGTCTTTCCTTGCACTCTCACCCCTTTCCATCTATCACAATTAATAGCCTCCTGAGCTCTTCTACTTCATTGAATCTGGGATGTGCAAACTCTCTTTCATCGTGAATGTTTTTACACTTTTTCTCTTTTCCTTTTCAGAGCCAAACTCCCAGAGAGAGGTATCCATAGTACTTCCATTTTCTCACCTCCCACTCATTTCTCAACCCTTGCAATCTATTCCACAGACATTTCTCTCTCCAGGGCTACCAACAACATACCAACTGCTAAATCCAATGGCTTTTTCTCTCTCCTCATTCTCCTTGGACTCTTTGCCATTTCTGACATTGTTAAGGTCATTCTTTCTTCTTAGATAGTCTTTCCTCCTTTGGTTTCTGTGATACCATTCTGTTTTAGGTCTCCTACCTGCTGACTGCTCTTTCTTAGCCTCCTTATTCTTTGTCCCACACAGTGTTGTGTTTTTCCCCTTTTCCCAACCTTTTGTCCTGAACTCGACTCTTTCTACACTGTGTCCCTTGGTGATTTGGTCAGTTCCTCTGGATTCAATTATCCTCTTTATGCAGATGATTCCCAGATATGCAGATTCTGTCTTTATTTCTCTTGAACCCAGCTTTCATTTTCAACTGCCTGCTGGTGTCTCAACATGGCCAAAATCAAATCCATTATATTCCCTTCCAAATTATCCCTCCTGTCAAAGTCCCTAGTTCTAATGAAGGCATCACTATCCTTCCACTACTAAAGTTTGCAACCTTAGAGTCATACTTGACTCTTCCACATACTTTGCCTTGTTCTGTATCCTAATGGTTTCCAAGTTTTTTTTTTTTGTTATTCTAGCAGTATTCTTCCTCTCCCATCCATCACCTTCTCTCCACTCAACAGGGACATTACCTTGATGCAGGTCTTTATCGTTTCTCATTTGAACTGTTGTAATAGTCTCCTAATTGTTCTATTTCCAGTTCATTTCATTATGAATTCATCCCACAAACAACTACAAAATTAGTATTTTGAAAAGACAGCTCTCAACATGTCACTCCCCTATACAAAACCTTTTTGTGGCTCCCTATTGCTGCTAGGATAAATATAAACTGCTTGATCCTTCCCAATATGATTCCCACACATCTTTCCAGACATTCCTTATTATTCCTCTTTACATATTATTTTAGTCAAACTAGTTGACTAAATATTCCAGGAACTCATCATGCCATCTCCTATCTCTGTGCCTTTGCATAGGCGATCTCCCTGCTTCCTTCCATTCTCAGTTTACATGCCACCTCCTACATGAAGAATTTGCTGTTATTTCCACTCATTAGTGCTCTTTCTGGGGCAATGTGGTGCAGTGGATAGAGTGCTGGACCTGAAGACAAGAAGACCTGAGTTCAAATCCAGTCTCAGACACTTACTAGCTGTGTGCCTCTGGGTAAGTCACTTAACCCTATTTGCCTCAGTTTCCTCATCTGTAAAATGAGCTGGAGAAGGAAATAGCAGACTACTTCAGTATCTTTACCAAGAAAACTCCAAATGGAGTCACAAAGAATTGGACATGACTGAATCGACTGTTTCTTTCTGTCCTGAAGTTGCTTTGAATTTATTTATTTGTGTATCTCTCCTTTACTTATGTGTTATATCTCTCCAGCAGAATACAAGACCCTTGAGGATGAAGACCATTTTATTTTTAGTTTGATATTCCTAGCATCTAGCACAGTGCCTAGCATAGAGCAGACATTTAAATAATATTTGTTCTGCTGAACTGAAATGTGATCATGGATGAAATGACATTGTAATTGTAGGCTCTAAACACATATGACTCATTATTTAGAAGGAAAGAGATGGAATGAGACAATAGAATGTAAATACATGCTGAGAATACCATTTGTAAAAGCTTTTATCCTAAGTGGGACTTTGAGAACTTCCTCAAGATTAATACAAAATAGTCTCTTCAAAAAGAAGTGGTTTCTTAAGGCACAGACATGCTCACAAAAGACAAAATAGAATATAAATTGCATGAAATTGAAAAGCCTTTGCACTATCAAAGTTAATGCAACTACTATTTGAAGGGAATATCTGCTCAGATTCTGATTTCCAAAATAGGTGACCCAAAGCCATTCCCCAATGAATGTGTTAAAAGGATATAAATAAACAGTTCTCAAAAAGATTGCAAACTATTAAAAGCCACATGAAAAGTTGCTCCAGGTCACTACTAATAAGAAAAATGCAAATCAAAACAACTCTAAGACATTTACCTAATACCCAGAAAAATGGTGAAAATGACAAAAAAGGCGAGTAGTCAGTTATATCTTATATAATGAATAGTTGTTATCAGAAGTGCTGTGGAAAGACGGGCACATTAATATGTAATACTGTTGAAGCTGTGAACTGATCCAACCATTCTAGAAAGCTATTTGGGATTATGGGACAAAAATGACTAAAATGTTTATGCCCTTTGACTGAATGATTTCACTACTAGGCATATACTCCAAGGATGTAAAAGATAGAAAGGTCTAATATATACCAAAATATTCATAGCAATACTTTTTGTAATAAAAAAACTAGAAAAAAAGTAGATGTCCATTGACTGGGGGATGGCTAAACAAATTATGTGGCAAGTGAACATAATGGTATATTACTATACCATAGGAAATAACATGAGGGAGACATAAGAAGACAAATGAACTAATCCAAAATGAAGAACAATGATATATAATCACTACAACCATGTAAATGGAAAGAACAACAACAAAATTGAAACCGAATGGTGTATCATCGTAATGTCCATTGTAATATTTTGAAGAAATAAGAGGCTACACTTCCCTCTCTTCTTTCTAGAAGTGGTGGGCTGTGGATATATGAAGGTCATTGTGCCATCCCTGACATTCCTATAAAGCACTACACATACTTTTAGGTATATTTGATGTATTGGTTAGTTTTGCTAAACAGACTTCTTTTTCTTTTTTATTCTTTATTTTAAGAGATGGTTTTCTGCATGAGGTGAGCTATATTGGGAAATAAAGGTGGTGTAAATTTGAAAGTTACCAATACAAGTTTAAGGAAAAAAAAGAAAATGAATATTTTGGGGGTTGTTCAGTATGGTTATTGATTGCAGGAACTGAGAATGTAAGATGATCAGAACTGTAAAATCTAACAAGAATAGGAAAAGAAACCATTGGTATAGAATGTCCATAATTTATATTAAGGAAGGAAAGACAGACTGATTCTTTGACTTTCTGCAAATCACAGTGCAGTGTTGGGAGTAGAAAGAGAAAGATGGAAGTGGAGGAGAGAATAAACTACATTGTTTTAAGGAGATGGAATTACTGGCAGAGTGAGATGGATATTGGGTTTGGACTCTGGAGACTTTGCTACAAATCAGCTTTGCGGCCTTGGCAAGTCATCTAAAATTCTTTGAGGTCCTTAATCTGTAAAATGGGATCAATAGGGTTTGTACTACCCAGCTAGGTATGCAAGGCATATTTGATCAGAGTGTGCACCCAGGGAATATTTTTTTATTTGTTTAAAAGGTGAATGCTTAATAGTCAATAGTCAATCATAAAACACTTAGTAGAACTTAACTAAGTTGAATTAAAAAAAATTTAACTGAGATTTACTTAAAACAAAAATGAGACAAAATATCCATTGGGGGAGGCATTTGAGTGTGCCTTGACACCCCGTATACTTGGCTATGACAATTTACCTCACAAGGTTCCTATGACCACACACACACACACACACACATTTACATGTGTCAGCTTTTTTTTTTCCCAGCAGGAATGTCCCATTTTCCCACCACTGATTGCCTTTCTACCTTGTTTCTTCTATGGGATGGAGGTAGGGTGTTGTTTTGTTAGTATTTCTGCCTGTAAGGAGTGGGGTGAGGGAGGCGAGAAATAACAGGAGATAAAATGTTAACCCCTAAGTTTTGATGGTTTATTGGCAGCCCTGATGGGGTTGACTAGGAAGAGAGGCTGAGCCTAGTGACTAAAATGGGGATCTGGAACTCAGTTTATCTATGAGTTTCAATTTTCCACATAGTTGGCTTTCATGCCCCTCCTTTTAGATGAGATCTAAAGTTGGCCAACCAGGCGCACTGCAGAGCTAGGGAGGACAGAAAAAAGACACACAGGCAGGTTGTTGCTTTGAAAGTGAGTCAGTCCATCGCTGAAAATTTTTAAAATTTCCTTTTTTTTTTCTTTCCTCCTTCAGCTCCTATCTTTGACGGAAGAGAAGAGGCATCTCTGTAAAAAGGGGTGAGTAGACACGCTTTGCCCATGCACTCCGCTGGTCTCTCAGAGCAGGAGATGGGGTATCCCTTTCCTCTCCTGCCTTTCCTACCCTCAGGAATCCGAGTGGTTCTCAAGGCTCAGCAGCCTGGGATTATAGTTTTCCCAGGGAAAACCTCCCCTTCCACCCTTACCTCCTGCATCACCGCAGGCGGCTCCCTGGCGCTCTGGGGGGTAAGAGGTGCCCGCTGACCTCCCAAATGACGCTCCTCTCTTGTCTCTGCTCTATCTCTCCATCCCTCCACTCCCCCAGCCATCCCCCGCCCTCCTCCCTCCATCCTCCCCTCTCTCCACTGCGGCTCGGTAGCGCGCACCTCCCCTGGCCGGGAACAACTTGCTCATAGACCATCAGAGCGGCGGAGGCAGCTGCAGCGGGCGGCCACATCTGGAGAGAGTCAGCCAGGCTAGCAGGTAGGTTCGGCCGCCCAGCTTTGACAACTCCTACCTGCTGCAGGTGGCAGGTGGGTGCGAGGGTCCTGCCACCTAGGGGTGGGGGAAGAAATGCCGGGTCACTGGGAGCTCGTGCAGACGTTTCCGGCTTCGGGAGCAGTGGGTTGGCTTTTGTAATGTAAAGATGTTTTTTTGGAGAGCAGGTTACCTGCCTTTTTGATGGGAACAAGATTAGAGTGGAAGGGAGAACAAGTACACAACCATCCCCTCCGGCCCGTGGTTTGCTTTCACATCAGGCCTTCGGGAAATGGGCTGGAGAAGAAACCCTGGGGCTCCTAAGTCCAGGGCATCGGGTGTCCGTGGTCCCCCCACCCATTGAAACAACTTTTCCTGCCTTCTTCGGCCTTCGCTCGCCTAGTAATGTGGCTTAGCGATTCTATAAGACCCCTTGCGGGGCTACCCCTGCCCTCAGAAAGTGGAATGGCCCAGGTGGAAAGGTGGGCGTGGGTCCCTCGCCCTCTGCTGTCCATCCTGGCCAGTGGCCTTCAGGTCAGCGGCTGCGCTCTTTCAGGACAACTGCTTGGTGGGAGATCAAACTTCGGAACTCCCTGGGATTTCCCTGACCTGACTGTGCACTTCTGCTTATTTCATTTTGGGGGGCTTTGAGAGAGGGCGGTGCTAAAGAGCTGTTTGCTAGTCATTACCAATGATTTTTTAAAGAAGTCGTTGTGGGTTTCACATTAATTTTTATGGAGGGAGGTAAAGAGAACAGCCTCTGAAGGCTCAATTAGGGGGAAATCACAGAATTTGGATGTGGAAGGGAACTTAGCATTCCGTCATTGAGTCCAACCTCTGATTTTTTTTATGGATGAGGGAGCCGAAGCGTCCTCTCGGAAGTGTGGGGTGGAGTGGGGTAGGGGGATTGTTGAAGTGATTTGCACAAGTTAATGGAATATGAGAAGCACGTCTGGATTTGAAATCCAGAACTCTTTCCACTACCCTACAGGCAGTCAATGTGACTGCTTCCTGGAATAAGCTGCTGATCAGGAGGAAATCAGTTGAACTTGTGGTTTTCTCCTTGGAGGCAGCTTTTCCATTTCTTTTTAACCTTCTTGGGGGGGGGGGGGGGGGGAGAAACAAAACTATGGATGCAATTTAAAAAACAAAACAAAATAAAACAACAAGGCAGCCTGTAATGCAAATATGAATAGTTTTGGAACTGTTGAGCTTGCTTTTCCAAATCTATGACGTAGTTAATCAATAGACATATATTAGGCATCGATTGTGTCCCAGGTACTGTGCTGAGCACTTTACAAATGTCTCATTTTATCCTCACAACAACCCTGGGAGGTAGTTATTATTAATCCCATTTTACAGATGAGGAAACTGAGGCAGACTTGCCTTAGGTTAAATGACTTGCCCCTTGAATGAGGTCATTTTTGAATTCAGGTCTTTCTGACTCCAAGTCCAAGGCTCTAGCCACTGAAGCCACTTACTTCTATTTTTATAAAACTTTTTTTTAGATTTTTTTTTTACATTTTTTTTATTAATTTGTTTCCTTTTAGTTTACAGGATTCAATTCCACAATTCCCTGAGTTTCACATTTTGTCCCCCTCCCC